>NC_134484.1:176794909-176979909 GCF_040206685.1 Ascaphus truei
ATATCTGTATATATGTCTTTCTCTCTATATCTATCTATCTATCTATCTATCTATCTATCTATATATATATATATATATATATAGTTGTCCGAAAAAAAACAAAAAAATATATATCTCTGTGTGTTTGGAAACATGTATTGGCTCAGCTATCGTGGATGACATAATTATGAGTAAACATACACAACTTGACCAGCATGAAGGGATTATGTGTAATGATCTTCCAAATGACACACACTGCAACCTTCTACCTTACAAAGCATTCAACATCTTTGCCCTATAGTTCAAAGCTGAATGTATGTGTGAATCTTTGCACAAACAATGGGTTAACATGCATAACAACAAAGCACACCCACACTCATTCTTTGTCACAGTAATGTATAACTTCGTTATACTGTGCCTGTGCACACCAAATGTATAATTCACTATTTCATGTATCTGTCGATACATATATACATATAATATATATATAATATATATATATATATGTGTGTGTATATATTAGTGATAATCTATGTTACACCTATAAACAGGCCATTACTGCCTAATCAAGTCTTGCATGGAATATTGTGCATTCAAAGGCGAACATAAGTAATTTGCACAAACACATTTCGTTATTTTATTAAAGCTCTTGTTTCGCTTCATGTAGTATAATATGAGCATAAATAGGAACATGTACCATATGGTATTTAATTGTGTTCATATGTAGGTCACTTCATATTTTTATTTCGCTCGTGTACCGGTGTGTGAAACCAGCTGCAATTAATATGTAATCACAGCATAGAGCTGAACAGAGGGGGTGGGGTCGGGCACAGAGCTAGATCACAGGGTCATGGTAGAGTCAAGTCTTGTGGGACGGCTTACAGGTGGTAGAACCAAATAAAAGGTCAGGGTGGTGTCACGTCTTGGGGGAGGGACTACAGCTGTTACAAGCTGACAAGGTGAACAGAAGTTCATCACATTCATTTGAAATGGTAATTATCTGAAGACTTTCAGCCATCAGGCCACTATATATGAAAACGTACGTTAGTCATTCGTTCACTCATATCTTATTTTAACCTTATAGATATGCCACATATCACACCAGTACCATCTGTGAGCGACACACTGCATGTGTTGATGAGTGTCAGCCACATTGAGCGCTACACCTGCTTCTCTTAAATGTTCAGACAGATCACTAAAAACATTCATTCACATTTCCACAATTAGGTACTGAATTATAAGCAGAGTCAACTTTGCTGTCATGGTAGTGATGTACATTATAATTGTTAGATTACTACACAACATATGCAGTGTATGTACAACAGAACACTTAATTTAACAACGCATTCATGCATGAACATTGTATGTTGTATGGTGTTTAAAATAAATGTGCCGATTAGGTTCACATGAATATTTGTTAAGATGGATAATATTCAGATTGGCCGAACCATATCATTGTCATTTCGTTATGTGATGCTGATATTTAGCCATAACTACTCCCACTACAGATACTTCATGTTAATTATGTACACATGACAATTAAATTCTGATGTTATTCTTCTATATAGTTGCTCCTGCAGATCCTGGGTCACCTGACACTGAACATGTCTCATCACCTGGCTCATCAAGGTCATCATCAAGAATGGAAGGTGAGTGTATGAGGTGCAGCACATATAATGTGTACATTTGAAGAATTTCATTTGCCATGCAAAATAAATGCCTTTCACATGTAATGAACTTCACATCAGTTATTGTCACAGAAGATGTAGTGTTTCCTGACAACATGTATTGTGTGTGTTTTAAACTATCAGCTAGGAGTTGTTAGGTTACAACAACCTTTAATTCAATCTTCTTTCACACTGAGTCGAAACATCATTGTTACTTCATGCATCATCTTTTAATTGGACACAAATGATAAATTATGGAAACATGTTATGTGTTACACTATGAGAACAACTATCATTATAGTGAAAACAAAGTGAAAGTTCCATGGCAGTTCAGAATGTCTTTCTTTCTTTGTAGAACCAGATGTTGCCGCTCAAGGACAAATTCACTCAAGTGACCATGAACATGTTGACACTCTTGGATTAACCCAGCATTCAAGTCCTCCTGCTCGTGACACCTACTCAGCTATTGCAGCTTCTGAAGAACGAATCTTGGGTGAAGAAAATCGTCGCCATTCAGAAATGATGTCAGTGCTTGAAAGGATGCTGTCACTGCATGAAAGGATGCATGAAAGGTCAATATCAGAATTGTCACAAATTAAAAAAAAGTCATCATCCAAGTTCCTAAAGAAATCCAAAATGTAAACAGGACATTACAAGCACTAGTTCTCAATGTAAGCCAATCAAATCAGTTGCGGAGTACAGCAAGAGAACAACAATTCCACTTTACCCCATCAGAGGATGGATCTTTACATGCTGCTACTTTTTCTCCTGAGTCATCAATTCTTCATTCCCCAGTTCTGGATGATACCGGTACAGTAGGTGCAAGTTCTGTGCAGGTCCCTGTCAACATCCAACCGATTACATGTTTTCAAAAGATGGAACCGACACCTACAAATGAGACACGCAAAAGAAAGTTAGGGCAACAATTACTAATAACCAGCTTTTGGAAAAAAATTAAAACAGCAAAACAAGAAAGTGCTCCACCATCACTCTTGCAATGTTTATCAACTGTTTCACAACTGCCACAGCCCACACCCAGTGCCCCTGAAGTGCAACAGCCCACACCCAGTGCCACAGAAGTGCAACAGCCCACACCCAGTGCCCCTGAAGTGCCACAGCCCACACTTAGTGCCCGTGAAGTGCAACAGCCCACACCCAGTGCCCCTGAAGTGCAACAGCCCACACCCAGTGCCCCTGAAGTGCAACAGCCCACACTTAGTGCCCCTGAAGTGCAACAGCCTACACCCAGTGCCACAGAACTGCCACAGGCCAGTACAAGTCATACAGTTAAGGCCAGAGTACTTGGCAGAGGGAAAAGGCAAACACAACAGCCAACAAGCAGGCCTGTGACTCGCTCTCAAAAGGATAAACAAAAATAAATAATCATATTCACTAAATTTGTTGGTGTCCTGGTGTTGTTTAATGCAGACTATTTCATGCATAGTGTATGTATGATCATGTACAGATGCTTGATAACATTCAAGTATGTCCTTGTACACATGAATGTTTAGAAATGCTCAATGACTGAATGAAGGCATATTTGATAACATATGAGTATGTATTAATCATCAGTTGATTAATTGTACAACATTATTACACACTTGGCATGTTAATGGAAGATGTCATTGACTTAGCTCTTATTTAAGATGAGATGTATGTTGGTTATTTTGATAATGTAGATAGTCATTTCATGCTAATATTATTGTCATACAACTTTAAGTAAGTACCCATAGAACAGCATACATTTTTATGTTATGTTTTCTGATGTCTTACCTCTGTAAGACATTACTTACCTTAATCTTCTTTCATAGTTCATAATGTTGGCATGTGATCATGTATGATTTTTGGTTACAATAACAGATCTGTCAGTGTGTATGAATATATCTGTAGTCTCTCTGTATCTCTATCTATATATGTATACACACACACACACACACACACACACAGTATGTGTGTCTGTGTATTTTTATATATATTAACTGATAGATAAATATATATATATATATTTATATATATATATATATATATATATATATTTATATATATATATATATATATATATATATATATATATATATATATATATATATATATATATATATCTGCCACTGTTGTCAGCAAACAGGCATTGTGTTAATGAGATATAAATGTTAGGCCACTTCCTAAAATTATGGTATCAGTATGATTGAGCCCCTAATTCACTCAGCTGTATTAAACTTTGAATATGATTACAACAAGGCCTACTTACACACATCAATGACTTTAGTTTTGCACTCTATATAATATATATATATATAATCTGAATGAATAGTACAGGCTTTCATGGCTGCACAGAGGCCTTGTTTGCTGTTAAAGACAACTTCTACACATCTGACTCAATTAGGCCCTCACACATACTCACCCAATAATGTTATAAACTGTAATGAAGTGTTAAGACAATTAAAACAAGGCCTGTTTGCACACAAGGCCTTCAATGTAGCAAGATAGAGATTTTATATATATATCTCAACTGTAAATATTACTGTATGTTCATTTGCATGTCTTATATACACACACACACACACACTCAGACATATATATATACATACTATATATATATATACACACACATTATATAGTTAATTATATATATATATATATATTTATCTAATTATATATATATTTATATAGATATGTATATCTATGTATATATCAAGAGAGACAAACAGAGACAGTCAAAGAGAGAGAGAAACAGAGAGAGAAAGAGAGAGAAAGAGAGAGAGAGAAAAACAGAAAAAGAGACAAAGAGAGAGATGTGTGTGTATGGTTAAATCTAGCTAAGTGTAACCAGAAATCTGTTCATCATAGCACTGTAGATGATTTCACACACATTGTTATTCTAATTAAAAGATTCAAGTTGTTTTGCACATGTTGATTGCCTAAGCCGAAAGTAAAGTTTCGATTCCTGTGAAAAGAGTATCTTACACAAAGAATTTCAGCTAATTATTTTAACAAATTTCTTGTGGGAGAAAACCTAGGCGTATAACTGCTAGGTTGTATTATAACCTTGGAACAAACCGCAAAGATAACATGTAACTATTCACACATTCAGCAGACATCCGTATGCGTTCAACTTCACACAACGTACACTTGAAGAGAGAAGAAATGGCAGAAGCTTCCACAATGCACAGCCATCCACGTAAATCATACAAATTTATGATTTATGAAGCAATCGAATCAACGCCAGAGAAAAGGGCAACCGTGGGAAAAATCTATGACTTGATCCAAAAGAAATATCCATACTACCAAGAACCTGACAAACAATGACATTTTAAAACTTCTGTACGATTCACTTTATCCGCAAATGAATGTTTTGAGCGTGTCCATGATCGGCTAGATCAACGATATGGATGCTGGCATGTTGCACCATCATTTAAACTTACCATGGAACATGGAACATATCTTCTGTTAAATAGCATATTTTTGCCTAATACCAGTTACACTGAAGCCGCACCGACTGTTGCGTCTGCTGATATACCTACACCCTCCATTCATCAAGACCAGATGCAAGATGGACATAACTACTATGATATGTATCCAAAATTATATGGGCAATACCAATGTGGATGTGAAAACAACCAACAACTGTACGTACCTCCGGACGTCTTGTTTGAAGAAGCCACTGCAGATCCATATGACGCTCTCATGGAGATGTGTGTGATTCAGGATTCAACGGTTGCCTCAACCATGGATGATACTGTTGTGCCTTCCTGGAGCGAGCAGTTGCAGCCAAATCAGTTTTGACTTCTACAAGAATGGTAAATACAAATTTCATTATGCCTTTACTCAAATTATATATGTGTACATTAATAATATACACCATTTGTTAGCCAAATGAGTGTATACAGCTTAACATTGCAGACAGCCTCACATGTAGAGTGCACAAAGACATTATTTCCTATAACAATATACAACATGACGAACCATTAGTACACATTGGTGACGGAGTCCTAAATCATAGATGCTTATCGCTTTTAAAGTATCATTTCAACATGTTACACTAACTGTAACACACACACACCTCTCATTGTTTAGCATTCAACATATAAAAACAAAGTGTCGCCCACATATGACGTGGGAACATGGTCATGTCCCAAGGCGTCCTTAAAAAGGTTACCGATGCAGCCCCACCCCCAACCGATGTGCGCACATGAAACAGTATTGGCTGTGCCCGTAGCTTATTGTTACGGTCAGTGCAGTGTGTCATGCGCGCGCGTCGGTGGGGCGGTGCGTGCACAGCGCTGGAGGCCAATGTCCATTCAGTGGGAGTGGTGTTTGCATGCATTTCACGGTGCCTTAACATGACATCACACGTATTTTTTTCGCTCATTGGCTGATCGTCCGTTTTGGCCGTGGGCACACGTCTGTTTACAAAGTTTAGATATGTACGTGTGTTGAAGTGAATTTGTTTCGCTTCCATATCATAACTTTCAGCCATGATATGCGTAATGCTAGCAGCACCATGGAGGGACATGTATTGAACGCACAGCGTACACATCGTTTTGTGCATGCGCTAAGACTTAGTCCACACATTCGTGACGGGCGCGCGCAACAGACGTTGTGCGCGCACATTATTATGTATACAGGCATCGGAACAAACATATCAGTAGTAATGCCAGCAACGCGATTTGAAAAATGAGACAGTTCTGTATCTGTAGTTTTATCCTTGCAGTTTAAACATATACGTAACTTATGCGTGAATATCCACAATCATATAGAGATGTGTTAAGCGTTGTCATGCTGAGACATAGATAAATGTGCCATCTTTGAACATCATGTGTTTGCTGTATTTCACAGATGTCGAGGATGAATACATGGGACCAATGTATGATTTCAGATGGGCCAATCGTTATATTAGATGATTGTGACGACTAGCGAACAACTATTATAATAAATATGTAACAATGCTTTCAATGATTGGTGCGCAGATTAACAATCACTACATAATGTTATCCTATTGTGCAAATATTTACTATGCGCTTAATTATCATAATGATGTTGCTAAGCACTGAAGTTTGAACTTCTATTGATATTTTTTTCTTTTCTACTAACATTATATGTATTGCCATGTGATATATGCAACCAACATTATCACTCAGCAAACACATTAATCTACTATATATTATAATCTCACGTGTGACTTGTCAAAGAATGTAAATGCTACATAACAACTCGTAGACATTGTATCTGAACGTACACAATAACAATAGGGAGGTGATAGAAACTGTTTAGTCGTGTGAATGTTATATTATCAGCTAAGTTGTAGTGGTAACCTAACATGCATGAGCTAATGAATGTTAGGTACAGATCATTAAACCATGAACATTTGTGTGCACATTTAATTTACACGAGTAACTATAGTTTAGTGTTATTAGTAAACGTTCAACACATACATAGCTAAGTGAGGCCGATGATAAAAGCAACATTATTATCTTGGTTTATATTATTTCTGTTAGAAATACATGCATCACACAAAAAATACAACACACACACACACTATGTTGCTGAAATGTGTGCGTATGCAAATGTCCACTTCATTTATGTTCATATGTTGACAGTAGTTATAAAGGATCATGATCATTATGAATAACTAACGTGAATGAAGTAAAACTTTGATTAACTACATTGTCATTGTGTTGAATGATTTAGGAAAAGTTGAGAATACAAAGAACTATACTTTGGAATGGTGTTAACATTTTGACAAATGTTAGATGAACGTCAAATCAACACACATTTTTGACTTATACATACACATGTGACAATGTAGTAATCAACATGAAGATGAAGTGAGAGAAGAAATAATCACATACATTGCAATGTTAATGATGTTTAACACATTTGGGTCTTTCCATACAAACATGCATTGAGTGTTAACAGCGCTCATGTGCATGAATGTATGTTGTTAGGTTGCCAAAATTACATGTTATGTAATGTACGTAATGATTTAAAAACACAATGCACAATAACCTCCAAGTGTAGATAAACGCACGGACACAATACAGAAACGACATGTTTCAATTGTCACATCTTTTTCATAACGTTATGTCTATACATCCTGTAACTATAGCTGTATCGAGGTTTGCACAACTTATGACAGATGTGAATTCAAATACATACGATGAGCAGTCCTTGGAGTGATATACCTTGAAAAAGAAAACATGAATGAATATAAATCATTGTCATGACATGTTCATTAAGGTAAGCAACACACAGAAGTGACAATTTTGTATGTGATATGAAACAAAATCTACAATACGTTAAATATGATCTTAAATAGACAATAGTCTACACATCATTGTGACACACATGTCACACTCCTAAAGAAAAATTGTATGTAACCATACTGCACTAGCTATTGGCTATCGACATAGTAGGTTTATTGTGTATGCATAACCAAAAAGAGCATGTACAGAAAATATAGATTTAGTATACATTATTTCCTGACGTACACACAACACCTTTTAGTGGTAAGAAGTATAATACAACCTGTTGATGAAGGACATACCGGTGCCACATGCAATTGTCCACACAGCAGAGAAGAGAAAGGTGTGAGAACCATATTCATCTGTTTCCTAAGTGAATGGTATTTGGACACATGTATTTATCATTACAATGAATTACTACGTCTATGTAGTACTATGAACATATATGTATTTGCTTACATGAGAAATAGGTGTTTATGACATGCCGACGTGTCTCCACACCACTGGCTGTTTGCTCAGTGTCAGCTGGTAAATGTACGGGATGCTCCTCAGGATTGGAGAAGGCAGCATCGTCGTTAATGAAGCAGGAGTTCGGCAACAGGAAGTCAGGAGTGCCCCACTTCAGCTTAGGAGCGTGAGCGCGGGGGTGGCTTCTGCGCGAGGAGCGGCCTCGGCCCATGACGCCGATCTCAGCAGGAGGAGACGGCAGGCTGGCCGAAGTTCACCGCAGGGCAGCGTCGGGAAGAACCAACGCTTCAGCGCAGAAGTCCAAGGCAGGCCACTGCAAGAGTTTAGCAGCAGGCCGCAGGAAAGGAAGGGTAGCCACTGCTAGGAGGGAATGCAGCAGATACCAGTGCTGGCATCAACGCTTCAGCACAGACGTCCCGGGTAGGCCACTGCAAGGAGATAGCAGCAGGCCAATGCTGGCATCAACGCTTCAGCACAGACGTCCAGGGCAGGCCACTGCAAGGAGATAGCAGCAGGCCGCAGGAAAGGAAGGGTAGCCACTGCTAGGAGGGAATGCAGCAGTTACCAGTGCTGGCATCAACGCTTCAGCACAGACGTCCAGGGTAGGCCACTGCAAGGAGATAGCAGCAGGCCAGTGCTGGCAACAACGCTTCAGCACAGACGTCCAGGACCAGGCCTCTGGATACTCAGGAACTTGGAAGGTAAGAACGCTAGGAGAGAGGCCTGGGGTTGTTTGTGGCAGAGCCAGTAACATAGAGGTAGGAATAGTTATGCTCGGCCCTGGTTCAGAGCCAACGCCTAGAATATAAAGGGCGGAGATCCAATCACAGGAGGAGGGTGTGTGAGAATTCCTCCAATGAAAGAGCACAGGGCAGAAGCTGCAATGAGAGGCAGCACCTGTGCCATAGATTGCCAGAGGAAGCTTGCAACTGCACAGGTCTGCAAGGCAATAGTCAAAGCCAGTAGTGGATTCCTTACACTAAGCCAACGGATATCTTCTTTAGAGACGTCCAGCTCCTCGGCGAGACTCTAAAATTCATTTTTTTAGATATTTCCAGTTCAGTGCGGCGATTGCTGATCTCATGGTGTGAAGCATTCAATTCTATGCAGGAATTGAACCTCATTCTGAGAGACTTCCAACTCTCTATAGCAATTGTGAACCTCTTGCTGAGAGAATCTAATTTCTTTCAGTGCCTCCTCATACTTCGGATTCAGTTTAGCAATCATTTTATCAGACTTGCTCTGCTTTTCATCCATGGCGGTACTAATAGTGTTTGCTGTTTTGAGCTCAGATGTCAGGTCTTCAAAATCACTACGTAAGCGACGCTCCGTGTTCATCACAGTCCCACAGTCAAATGAGAGAGTGAGCAGACCACTCTGTAGCTTAACGTTAGCTTCCATCTCCTGTTTCAATTGTTTACAGAGGAGATTACAGTCCTGCCTGGCAGTTTGCAGGGCATCTTCAGGGCTGAAACGAACAGAAATCACACCAGCGCACTGCGGATTAGTTTAAAATACCAGTATTTAATAAATGTTCACACTGGACCACAAAAACAATAAAATTCAATAATACCAAAACCCCGACCAAAAAAAACCACATTAAAAACATACATATGGCTACTCCTACAATGAGGATGCTAAACCTATAAGCTTCCAATGAAACACAGAAATAAAACAAGGTAATATCAAAATAACACCCACTACAGGGGTTCTAGGATGCCTTGTATAAATACCCAAATGTGGGGAACGAATACTGACCACAAAGTGACAGCAGGGGCTCAGCGTGAACGCAAACTGTCCGGACTCGGCGAACACACGGCAAACAACTCTTCTCTGCCACCACTGTCTGGTCTCGCGTTCCAGCCAATGGGAAACTGCGCTGTAATCCTGTGTGCTCAAGAATCTCCTGGGTTGTTCACAGCAGGAGGCTTTTAAACTGATCTGATTAACCAGGTGGAGACTGGTTACTTGTTTTTAGCTGCAATTTACCAGCTCCTTGCTGGATTTCTCAGACCACAGAAACTTTCTTTTGCAGCCTCATTGAGACAGGGTTGCTTCCCTGTTACAGTAACCACGTATTGTTATAACTCTGTGCCCAGGACATACTTGAAAACGAGAGGTAACTCTTAATGTATTACTTCCTTGTAAAACATTTTAGAAATAAATATATCTTCCATTTCTGCAATACATGGGGTCATTTCAAAATATGCCAAGCATATGCAATTATTTAAGTTAGTTTTAGCTAATCCTTTTTAGAGATAAATGGGCATACAATTACTATGCATTGCATTGCTACTGCTAGGGCACTAAATAAGTTAAAGTCATATTCCGTAAAGCATTGGACAATTGATAACTTTAATGAGAAATTGCTAGGCTCCAAAGGATTAATATGTTATTAAGTGCTGTATATATCATTTTAGCTACCAAGTCTGCATTTTCTCCCACTTCACATAGAAAATCATGATACTCGGGCACTTGTAAAAAAGATGCCTTATGGAACAGAACAAAAGCACTGTCTGTGCATGGTTATAACTCACCCCGTAGGCACCAATTTACTAAAATGGATTAAATATACTATTTATTCATAACCTCTTTGATCACAGAATATCCAATTTCCATCCTTTTTCTTTGAACTCTCAATACAGATTTTGAAAATGAGTGTACATATGATGCTAAAGAAGAAAAAAAAAGAAATGAAGCAGCATATCAGGTGCCATTTTTCAGTAGAAACAGAAGAGAAACTCAAACATAATAAACTGACTTGAAACTAGTTACCCAAAAAATGCCTTATTCAAAGACAGCAAATGTGCTGCCTATCGACAGGCCCTATATCAATACAGATTGTGCTATAAAATAAAGGAAAGTATCTTGGTATCATGTCTCTCTCGTTGCCAGTGTGTCAAGCTATTTGTCCCTGTACTAAACTACCTACACAAGATTGAGATCTGGGAAGGGTTTACATAAAGCAACAGGTGGAATTAGAGGATTATGAGGTTCATGTATTAAAGTAGGATATATATCACATACAAATATCACTTGTGAGCACATTCATATGTCTCAGACAGGTCTGCAACCCTGCTTTTCACCATTATCTACTAGCATACAATGCTTCCACTGCAGCTAAGGATTCTGGGAAATGATATGCAAATAAGCGCACAGCGTCAGCTTTTTCTTCAAATCCATTTTAATATGGACCCCTATAAGCTTATGCGTGCCACATTACACAGCTTTTCAGCACAGACTAATAAATAGAATATATCAAAATTGCCTATTAGTAGCCTGGCTAATACATTTTTTGTATTTGACGCTGTAACAGGTGATAAATGAATACAAATGTATGGTGTGGGTAATAACACTCCAGATTACTTTAATACATAGGGCCATTAGCTCCTGATAAACACTTCTAAGGCTTGTTCTATAGTAGGTGCGGGAGCGCGCGCGCGTGCCTGTGCGAATGCGCATGCACGTGACGCACACTTTTTGTGTGTATGCTGTGAGCGACAGTCTTGGAAGGTACTGTGTGTGTGTGTAAATGTGTGTGTGTCTGTGTATATTCAAACAGTGAATGGGGAATAATTGCAATAATGCCAGATACAAATGTCCGCCTAGTGTTTGGATTCCCTGCCTGGGTGTACAATTATTGCCGTGTGGACATCTTTCTGGTGCTGTATTTTGGAGATCTGGACAGCCTGCGATGGGAGTGCCTTCACTGACCGGAACGGGACCCAAGGTGGGCAGCTGTTCCGCATGCAGTGGGAGTTCGGTGACACTGGAGCAGTAACATGTACCATAAACATGCCCTGCTTAATTAAATGATTTTTTCTGTACATGCAGATTTTACCACTAAATATTGTTTTACTATACATACATTTTTACACTGTGAGAAGTCATGCGCTGTCTTTTTTTCTTTTCATGTTGTCTTCATGATGCTGAGCCATCTACACTGACAAGCAGCAGACTCACATTGTTTATGAGGTTTAACAATTAATTTTTTGTTACACTGTCACCATAAATCTATTGGGTGCACTTGATATAGTCCCTATTGAGACTTCACAATTACACACTTGAATATATTTTAGTCACTAATTATTTCACAGTTGGTGCACAGTTTTTTTCTTTTATATTTCTTTTATACTTTCCCCGTAAGTCCTAGAATTACACCACCTTCACTGTTGCACTTATATCATTAATATACACATGAAGACACCACTTTTGCAAACACAACTTCTACTTTTGCATGAGAAAATAGTTATCAGAGATATAATATAGACCAATCTGTCTTTTTTGTGTAACGGGTATTCCCTCTATCCCAATCACAGATACCGTATGTGTGGGTGGAAACCTATGTGTTACCAGGTGTGGTGCAGTATACCTATCAGGCTCACAGGAGTTCTGAGCCTCCGCCAGTGAGAGCCTGGGGTGAATCCTCTGGAACGTTCTCTGTTTCAGCGCCTCCACCTGTGTAGGCTTCTAGGGATGTAGAAGGTTTCCTACACAGGAGCCGCATATACAATAACCACATACACAGGAATTATATAACCAGTTTATATATGCAGGAAATAACACACTTAATAACATACACTACTAACACTCCCCCCTAGGGAGTAACTCCACAGTCACCGTGTATCCCCACACTGTGTCCACAGGCCAACCCCTTTGTCCCGTGGTCAGCGTTGCCACTATGTGTAGTTGTGATATGTTAGGATACGTTAGTGCACATAGGAAGATACCTGCCGAGCGCTCCTGCACTCGGGCCTGCAAGCAACTTCGAAAAGGATCTGCTGCTTGGTGATCCAGTCTGATCCGATGTTGCCTCGCACGGGGCCCGCCAGGGGCGATCCCACCCTGGAGATAGTCTCTGTCTCTTTCTCTGGGGCTACAGGCTTGAGCCCAAGTCTCTTCACGGGAGCGCAGCGTCCGCTGTGTCTCTATCTAACACTAGTACTACTGTGACAGGGTCCCTAACCTAGGGCCTGTCCCTGTAGCACCACAAGCTGGGGACTGAAAACCTATCTGGGGCCTAGGGGGTTACTGGCCTAATCCATTCCCCTAGCTCTTCCCGGTCCTGACTGCTAACTAATACTCCCAGCACCTGCAGTAACCGACTGCACTAACTGTACCTGCAGCAACGCACTGCAACCAACGCACTGCAACCCACGCACTGCAACCTGCTTCGTACCTGCAGCAAACGGCTGCACACACACTATGCCTTCTTGTCAGCACTCACAGCACTGACAGCCATGACACGCACCTAAGGGCAGGGTCCCTAACCTACGGGCCTTCCCTATGAACTTACCCACTAACCTAGTGGGGAGTGGGGCCTGCCTGGGGTTTCTCTGACCTAGTACAGCAGAGCCCTGCTCTGTGTACACTACCTTCCCCAATCTCTTCCTGGATCCAAATGACATAAACCCTGTCTGCACACAACATTGTTGCAACTCTGCAGCATGAGAATCTGCCAGCTCTATTGGCTTCAATGCTGCCTGTGACCAGGGTGAAAGTGCAGTCCCCAGAGCCTGCTGGGAATTGTAGTCCTTGGCACAGCTCTTTCCTATGGGGACCGCGTGCGCGATCTTTACTGCGCATGTGCGACGCTGTAATGGCCGCCGCTACGCTTAACTGCGCCTGCGCAACCTCCCAGAGCTCCGGCACACTGGCGATGGCCACCGCTACCCTGGCCAACCTCTGCGCATTGCGCGAACCTCGCGCAGCAACCAAGATGGCGGTGCCCGCCGGGAGAAGTCACCGTCCCCTTCCCCCACTGCCACAGGGGTAAGGCAGGGGTGCAAAGGAAGATCAGGGGAACCGGGGGTGACCCCCTTACATTTCATACTAATTTAATCAGCTGAGTTCCCTGCTTATAAATGCATCTTTCACATCCTTGTATAATATACCGTGTTCACTTTTATCTGCTACTGTACTCACAGGGGAAATTCAAGAATCTGATGTCTTCTTTAAGGCTATGCCCAGGATGTCTGTTAGTTCTGAGTACTGTCACCAGACTTTCATAATATAACTTCCATTGCAGTGCGCCATCAATGATAACCTCACTTCTAGACAAACACATAAAAGCCAGGCAGGGTCAGTGGCCTGACCTGCCATAAAAACAATTCCTTGTATTTTTAAGATACAGCTTGTAACTAAAGGTAACTCTTTGTGTGCCAATTTATTAAAATACTGAATATTGTCATGGCCTTATCATGACAGGAACTGTCTATGGCCTTGGCCATAGTGGAAGCCCCCACTTCCGTGCTCCTTGGCGAATCGCATGCTCGCCTGCAGCAGTAGAGATTTCCTGTCCTGCAGGCAGCGGTGACATGAAGGCGTGTCGGGGGGCACGGCCATGACATCACGAAGCTGGTTCGCCTTTATTTGGGTGAACCGCTCACGTGACCCGGCCATCACGTTGGAAATACAAACTTGTTTATAGCGCGATGCACCGGTCTCTGTCGTGCATGTGCATGTGTGCACTATACACCACTACATTGTCGTCTTGGTGCTTGTTTTCAGCGCGAGCTACGTAGCTCTCGCCATCTCCTGCACTATGGACGCAGCCTAAGAAAGCCACATATTGATAAGTTACATTTTCTTTACCTTTCTAGATCTTTCTAGAATGTTTATTGTCTAGATGATTGACACAATTTAAAAAAAAGTATTTAAAAAAAATAATTAAAACCTTTTCTTTATTTCTCCATATAAACTAAATGCTTTGCAGTATTTCCATGTTATTTACCTGATTTTTTTTGTTGTTAAACTGTTTGTAAACTGCTGTATACAGTATGTACAGGAGGCATTGTTTATCCAAATTGTTTCCCTTTTGTTTTGTTTTTGTTTTGAGCTAATGAAGGCAGCATTGTTAGTTTAAAGAGATAATGAGAAAACAGTCATTACAAGGTTGCGTTTAAAAAAATTAAAAGAAAAGGGAAACTGACTAATTTTTACACAGGAAGAAAAACATTAAAGAAATTAAATTTAGGGTGATTGAATCTTTCTAAGGAAGTCAATTACATTGATAGGACATTTAAAAATATTTTTATTGTCCACTATTGGAGACTGCCTCTTTAAATTGGGTTCTAATTAGTTTCCCCAATTGTAACCTGTGTTTTATGGCGCAGTATATTTAGTAAAAATGGTTTAAAAAAACAGTCCCCACAATTGTCCCTAAAAGGTTATAATTAGAGTAATTTTACAATTAAAATAAAAAAGATATTGAATGGCACTCAATAAGGTAATATTTCAATACATATAACATATATACTGTACGGAAAGAAGTCCAAACATGGAAGTCAAGAGACAAAAAGTTAGAGAAGCAAAAATAATATTGCATTTCAATATTCAATAAAAATTCACAGAGGGCCAAAATGCCCTATGTAAAATGCATAAATGCATATTAATGAAGTGCAATAAGCAATCAAGAATATATACAAAATGGTAATATGAGACCAAAAAATAACAATACAAACCTTCTAAGCAAAAAATCAATTGGCTGACACCTTAGAAAATAGACAACATTTCTGGCATAAGAGGAGCCCTTGTCAAGAGTCTTACACAGACTCTTACACAGACTCTGATTGCACTTCATTAATATGCATTTATGCACTTTAGACAGGACTTTTTGGGGTCCTACTGTGAATTGTTATTGAATATAGAAATACACTATTATTTTTGCATTTAACATTTTGTCTCTTGACTTCTTTGGTGTTTAGACTCGCTCTTGTCTTCACATATATTTTGTACAATTGCTATACTAGTAGTGATGGTTGTTTAATACCTTAGATATTCTATTTTATCCACCAAATGTCTTTTGTGCTGCTTTTTGCAGATGCAATTAACCCTCAGACTTGTGCATTTATATTTCCCTTGATTTTGTTTTTAGATTAAAATCCTTGGATGTCTGGTGAATGATTAATCCTATTTATTTACATTAACTTTATTTTATTTGGCAGTCTTCTGCAAAAAGGCACCTTCCACCGCTGCAAGACATTCTACAATCTATTCAAATAAATAGGCTGTAAGGTGTCTTCCAGCGCATGAAGGTATGGCAGACAATTACTTAGTAAATATGAACCTAAGTCCAAATATAAATACTGTAGCAAAATGTGCAAAGGAGGACTGGACACGTAAACCAGCAAACAAACAGAAAAGGCATGGTTAGATTAGACTGTCAGCACATAAGTTAATTCAGTGTCAACCCTGTCTTTGGGAAAGCCCAGCCAGAACAAGTTTAAGGAGTAATCGATGAATAACTAAGCACATCTTTGCACTTATCTTATATGTGAATGTGTGCGTCATGATAATATCACGATATATTAAGTATTTTAATCAACTTGATACTTCAGGGGTTGGTTGCAAATTGTTTTAAAAATAAAAAAAAGTTTTTTTTATGACCTGTCAACCCACACTAGGCCTAGTTTTATTGTTTATAGTACTGATTTTCTAGAGATCAGAACATCTGTTTTTTAAATGGAAAGTTTTAAATATCGCTACCCTGACACTAGAATAAACAAGACCCCTTTAAATATACAGTAGAGGCAACGATTATTCTAACATTTGCTGTAAACTAGCCGGGTTACATTCTGGGTATGTGCTGGGTATGTGCTGGGTATGTTCTGGGCTAGTTTGAGGCACGTTTAAGGCATTTCTGCATTGACTAACGACCCATAGGATTAACACAGCAGGGATCCCTGGCATTCCAATTCAGTTTGAATGGGACTGCCAGGGACCCTCGCTGTTAATCTGATAGGCCATTAATCAATGCAGAAATGCTGGGGCTAGTTTAAAGAAAGTTTAACGCATGTATTCAGAATGTACCTGGGTGTTTCCTGGGTTTTTTGGGGAATTGCCACTGGTTTTTGTTCGAATAAGAGTTGCCTCTACTGTAAGTAGAAAGTCATTCTTGGAAGAGTCCTACAGAGACAGAGGGCATGAGTACCCATACCTTTCAAAAGCAATTAAATATGGAATTCTAGGTCTGACAGCAATTCACAAGAATAACAACTAAATATTTGTAACCATTGCGATTACAGGAATTAAATATGCCAAACATTTGATGATTAGGAGGTGCCATGTCGGTTTCTCCTGCAAAAATAGACATTACAGTATATGGTCATTTTTTATGTTGAGGGTTTTGTCGAGTGCACAGACCACAGTGAAGATGGCATGTGTCTAAGTATTATAGAAACTAAATTATGATGCATTTTATATATTGAAGCTAACTTTAAAGTCCAAAGAAAGTTTTTTTTTTCTTTCAAGTCATAAAAATATCAGTGGCTGATTCCTGACAGGGGTGGGCTTATATTGTTTTCAATGAGAAAATAATAATATATAAGTTTTGCCATGGAGTTATGAAATCAGAATTCAACAGAGGTGTGTTTTGGGATCAGACAAGTGAATTCTCATATTTCTACTCCAGTGACCACTCTGGGAAGAACCTATGATATGTTGAAACATATAGGGATTTCTGCTTATGTTTATCCTCTTATTTTAAGAAACAGCCTGCATGTATTATAATTGTATGTTATTATAATAATCTTTTCTGTTACCAAAGAACTGTATTTTTCTATGTTGAAGCTAATCTTTAATAACATACTTGGGCTCTGATTGAACTGTTGTACGCTTTGTAGAGTATAAATTAAATTTTTGGACACATTTGGCTACAACAGATTTTTGCATGTTAAGTGTCCAGTTTTTCTTAATAAACAGAGACCAGGGGTTCTGTACATCTTTTACTTTTGATTGTGAGAGCAGATAGATACATTGTAACCGATTCAGGGTAAAGATGAACTAATTTGAAGTACCTTGTGAAGGTGAGAGGTGAGGCGACTAGTTTAGCCATGTGTATTAACACAGGTTGCATATATAAGTCACGTGCTTAAGTGTGCTGTTCATGACAGATGTATATGAGGATTGTAACAGGGCCTTTCCCTGGTCTAAAAGGCTTCCAAAATAAAGCCTGTCTTTAGCTGATGAATCCAGAAGGGAGCTAGTTAATTTAAGCAGGAGATAATTGACCAGTCTCTACCTGGCTCATCAAGCCTGTTTAAAAGCCTGCTGCACAGATTGCATGGAATCGCTAGCACAGAGAGATACCAAGGTAAGAGAGACTCTGGGCCTCATGCAGTAAGCGTTGATAAGGGAATTATCACCATTTTATAGCCAAAATTGGGTTTGAGATTCAGTAAGCGCCGATAAGTGCTTGATTTCGCCAGGTTTCGGAGCCGATTATTTTGTTATGGCCAGTCGGCTGCCGATAAGCCTGTTTTCGCCACTGATCGCCACTTTTTTAAATCGGCTGGATTCAACAAAAAAAATCAGCTTATCGGGGCTGATCGGCACTACGAAATTGAGATGTTATGGCCAATTTCTCCCGCCAACTAAAGTTGGCAGTTTGGACGGGAGAACGATCGCTAAGGCTGCCGGAACGGCACTTAGAAAAAAAAAATCTTCTGTACATCAATGGAGTCAATGGAGCGGGGACGTATAACAGTATAGTACTGTTTACGTTTCATTGCTCACAATACAAACGTCATTTGCATTACAGTGTGGGGGGCATTCCCTGCATTGTGTCACGGCTGACGTGTATTATTTGCATAACATTATACTTTTACATGTTTGCAGCATTTGCGGGTCACATTACTCATCATGTGATGATGTGCCAAGGGAAAATACTATACTCAACTCTTAAAGGAGAACCTCACATCATAGCACACATTTTACTGAATTGATCGACAATTGTTTACATGATGTTACACATGTCACACATGTCACACATACACCGTATATTCATGTTCCTTTACATTACACAATGCTTGTAATGTGTCACGCATCTTTAAACGTTCATGTACATCTAAATTCTCATGTTTACATCTACGTTTGGTCCTCCCTATTTTCATGACGTCACTTATTGGACGCGCAATCACATTGCATGTTTACATTATAACCGTTGCATTACAAGCACTTCAACCTAACTTATACACACATCTACAGTAATTCATCATTGGGACACCTTGTAAACTCATTCTATAGCAACTATGCTCATTACAGAAATGCATGCATATGCACACGACTATTCATTGTTGGCAACATGTCACAATAACATGGCTAATTACACATGTTACACAAAACTTTTCCCACATCAATCTCAGCCTTTTTGTCTCATTACATGACTGACTCTTGCGTTCACAAGTTTTACATGCATTGCACATGCAACTATTTATTTGCAAGCAATGTTTGTACAAAGCTTCACCACACATCATTGGCAAATATCATCATTCCCTGCAGAATACACACAACAACTGCACACAGCTTGCCACACAAGTACTTTATTATGTTAATGTAAAACCTTGCATTTTACTATGTCACCTGACATCATCACATACCTATTTAAAGGACGCCCATTACCTGCTCATTCACAGCTACTCATTTCAAAATGTTGAGATTGTTTAGGAGACGGAGGAACATTCTTTTCTATGACATGCTTGATGATGAAGACAATCATATAGGGCAAGGGAGGGACACACCGAGGGACAGTGACAGGGACAGTGACGCGGATACGACAGGGACAGGGAGAGGGACAGGCCGAGGGACAGGGAGAGGGACAGGAGATCAGAGGAGAAGACAGAGGAGACAAGTTGTGCCTCGTCCGCGTCTGTACAGGGAGAGAACCCTGTTAGATGGGATGAGTGAGGAGGAGATTGTAAGTCGCTATCGTTTGAGTTCAGCAGCAATCTTAGCTCTTTATCAGGAGATAAGGGGAGATTTAGATTTTTTCACAGCCAGAGGTCGTGCAGTCCCTGGGCTTGTTAAAATGCTGTGCTCATTACATTATCTTGCTTCCGCGTCATACCAGACAACTGTGGGCATAGTGGGCGGGGTCTCGCAATCTACATTCTCGCGGGCCTTGACCCAGTTTCTCTATGCACTCAATAGACGCGCTAGGAATTATATTCATTTTCCTACAGAGGCGACAGAGTGGCTGGAAGTCAGGACTGGCTTTTATAATATAGCAGGGATACCATGTGTGCTGGGTGCAATCGATTGCACACATGTTGCTTTGATTGCACCTAGTCAGAGTGAGCATGTGTACCGCAATCGTAAGCACTACCATTCACTCAATGTACAGGTGGTATGTGATGCGACGATGAGGATAATGCATGTGGTACCCAAATTCCCTGGTTCCAGTCACGATTCCTCCATCCTGAGGAACTCTTCAGTCTTCCATGCGTTCGAAGAGGGACATTTTGAACATGGTTGGCTGCTGGGTGAGTACACATTTACATGTTCTAACACAAAACACATTTTTATTTAGGAATGTTGGCATTGTAGAATTTGATCACTAATGTCAGCTTATGTGTGCTCCATTCATTATAGGTGACTCAGGATACGGAATTAGGCCGTGGCTCTTGACTCCGGTGCTAAACCCTCAAACTGAAGCAGAGGAGAGGTACAATGCAGCCCATATATCTACAAGATCTGTTATAGAGAGGACATTTGGCCTACTCAAGACCAGATTTAGGTGTCTGGACAGAACTGGTGGGGCTCTTCTATACAAGCCTCAAAAAGTGTCTGATATTATCCTTGCCTGTTGCATTTTGCACAATGTTGCACTCAGGCACAATGTACAATCAGACCTAGCTGAGCCTTTGGTAGACGAGCATCCCACCCATGTAGCTGCTGAAAATGAACAAACAGCCAGTGGTGGCCAGACACGCCAGAATCTCATCAATTCATTTTTTTCTTGTAAGTAAAAACAGATATGTTCCAAGTTCTACTTTTATACTTACATTATGTTATCTTAACAATAATGTTTTTTTATATAACCTTCTGTTAGGACACAGATGAATATGGGTTGCACACCTTTCTTTTCTCTGCTGTGTGCACAAAGGGATGTGGCACCGGTATGTTATTGTTGCACAGGTTATATAATCCCTCTTCAATTGTACTTTAGTTGTGTGTATGTGAATACAACTGGGGTAACAAAGCACTAATATTTTAGCATTGTGTTGTTCCTTATGCTAACACAATACACATATTATGCCCATACTCATTCATGCTTCTAGTATGCTTACATACAATGTTATTGGTGCAGTGTAACATGTACATCCATATGATGTGTACACCAGGCTGATTTACATTTTGAATGTGATTAAATATACATGGTGTTGCACATTTAACACCAAATACACACTTTGCTGTGTTGTTTACGGTACTAAAGATGGCATGTCAATGTTTGCAATTTATATATTGTTCCTTTGCATTATAGGTATATCTCCAGTATGACTGATCATGGTATGTATATTTGCTGACATCTCTCATAAGATGTGCCTACCTCAATCTTCCTATAATTATTTGAAGTAAAAACACAACATATTGGTTTAAAGACAAATGTAACATACATGTACTTTCTGTATCATGTATATGCATTTAGCTACTCTTGAGCTTTCATGTGCATTGTATTAGAAAATGATTACTCACATTTTATCACATTTTATGTATGTTTCCTTATAAATTCCATTCATGTAATATAGAGCTGTTTGGAGAAAAGGGGATAACTGTACTTATTTGTTTACTTACGGGAGCTCATTCATCACGGATGAAATTGACTGATCATAACACTCCATGCATGAATGCCTGTAATCACAACAATGCGTACTACATCTTATATTTAGCAATGTAGGTGTTTTTTAATGCTAGGAATTAATAGTCAACATTAATTTAAATTTGTGACATGTGTATGTATAAGTCACACGTGTGTGGATGTGTCCTACATGTACCAAGTGTAAAACTGTGAACAGAAAACACTATTTTGTTGCAAATGTTACTGTCATTTAGCATTTCTAATTTACCTATATGACAATGTTGGTAATATTTTTGCAATATAATTCACGTCACTTCATCATTATCATGATGATAATTATCAAGTATTCTCACAATTGTAACGTCAAACACGTGCACATTAGCATAGACACACTTTTTAAGACAACTGTTTGTGTCTGTATCAATTTGTGTAGGATCCATGTATAACACCGACAAATGATAACACCAGCTTTATTATGGTAGCTTATATCATCATATTGACTATACAATGTATTTTTAGAAAGTTTAATAAACACAGTAAACTATAGTTAGTTAGGTTAATGAAATATACACAGAAACGTACTTCATTACATGATGTTGATGTCATATTCAGAACATCATGCATTGTAGGGGACCACAACATCTGGACAATAACATTAATTGCTACAGTCCCAAACCATTTTATCAACATACCCATGTAACAAGAGATTTTTAACAATAAAGGGCTAGTTGGTTGTAAGTGTCCTTTACATTGGGAGAAGGAGTGGCTCAGTGAGTAAAGACACACACTGGCACTGAGAGTTTGAAGCAGGGGAGTCTGGTTCAATTCCCGGTGTCGGCTCCTTGTGATCTTGGCCAAATCACTTTATCTCCCTGTGCCTCAGGCGGCCAAAAATAAATTGTAAGTTCCACAGGCCAGGGACCTGAGCCTGAAAAATGTGTCTGTAAAGCGCTGTGTACAACTAGCAGCGCTATACATGAACATGCTCATATTAGAATTATTATTATTATTATTATTATTATTATTGTTACATAGTTTCGACAGTCATACGTTCCATTACACAATAGAATACACAAATGTGTTAGCAGAGTGGGAATGGTTGTTATATATAAAACACACCATGCCATAAAATGATAGTAGTCATTAAAGAACACACAAGAAAAATTCATGAGGCACAATTTTGTGCTTATGCAATATAGGCATAAGTGTATCACATTTTTAATTGTTTGTTAATAAGCGCTGCAAGCAATATAAAATTTGTTCCATATGTAGTATAGTAGTCGGTGGCTCCTCCTCACAATCATCTCATATAAAGGTAGACTCTTCTGAAATCATACATTGATCCGATTGTATCTTCCCCGACATCTCTGAAATACAGCAAACACATGATGGTCAAAGATGGCACCTTACTATATATGTATCCGTGACAACGCGTTACACAGCTCTATATGATTGTGTACATACACACGTCACTCACTTATATTTTAGAAGTACAAGTGTACATCAGTATGTTATGTTTCTTTAAATTTGTAGCAGGCATAACTATGTATATGATGTGAACGTTGCCTGTATACTGAAAAATGTGCGCGCACATCTTAGTGTGCGCACGCACTTCAGGCTTGGCTGCACTAACTGTTTGCGCATGCGCAAAACAAAGCGTACGTTGTGCGTTCAATACAGGTTGAAAATATGATTAAACATACAATCTTTATTTCAAATACAATGAATACGAAACTACATTCGTTCTAAACGAGTACATCTGTATTCTTTTCAAACAGACGTGTTTGGACAGAAAGGACGGCCGATAACACAATGCGCAAATGCAATACGTGTGACGTCATGTTAAACCAGCGTGAAACGCACGCTAACACTCCTCCCACCCAATTAACATTCGGCTAACGCCCAGTTGACGCCCCCACTGTATGACACACTGCAGTTACCGTTACTATAACAAAACATGTCAGCCAATAGGCTTTGAGGCGCGCACGTCGCTTGGGGGCGGGACTTACATCCGTAATCCTTTTTAAGGACGCCTTGGGCCATGACAAGGGTCCCACGTCATACGTGGTGGACCCGCTTTTAAATGTTGTAGATGTAGCATGATAACAAAACAGGTATGTGTTAGAGTTATGGTAAAATGTTGCTAATATGTTTAAAGTGATAGGAAAGTACGTATATTTATTCCGTCAGCAATGTGTACTACTCTTTCAGGTTCTACTATATTGTATTCGGAAACAATTTATTTGTGATCGCTACATGTTATGCAGTCTGCTATGTTACGCTGTATCCACGCATTGAAAGGGAAAATGGTGGTTAGACAAAAAAAAATGTAAACGCAGACTCAACGCATAACGATTGTTATATTTACCATTCTTCTAGAATTAACTCTTCGTCTGCCTGCAACTGGTCACTCCAGAAATGCAAGGCATTTTCATCCACGCTTGACCCAAACGCTGAATCCAGTATGAAACACATCTCCTCCATGAAGCGCTCATAGGAATCGCCACTGCTTTCTTCAAACAATTGGTCGGGAGGTATGTTCATTTCTTCGGGTACCCATTCCAATGCATTTTCAGCTGAAAGGCTTGGTACAGAATCATAGTAGTTATGTTCATGTACAATGTGGGTTTCAGGAATGGAGGGTGCAGATATTGCAGCAGGTATCGATTCACACGGAACAGTAGTAGCGGATCCATTGCTATTGGCATTAGGAATAAATATGCCTTTAACCACAATATATGTGCCTTCTTTCACGGTGAAATGTTTTTCTTTGGCAATCTTCCAGAAACCATAGTTGTGTTCTAGCTTATCCTGCACACGTTCAAAAAAGTCATTTGTTGATAAAGTGAATCTTATTGATGAATTAAAATTGCGCGCATGCCGACGGTTTTGGTAATAAGGATATTTTGCTCGAATCAAATAATAGATTTGGCGTGTGCTTGCTTGATGTCCGCAAGTTGATAAAATAGCTTCTGAAATCATGTATTTATAACCTAAATTCGGATTCATAATTGTCACCAATTCATCAGCCATTGCAGAGTAGCACAAAAGATGTGTGCAGGTATCTGTTCTTTGCTCATCAAAATGAAACTGCTCAGTGGCTAACAAATTGCTGTGTTTCCTTTTCAAGGTCAACAAAAGTATAAACTGTAACTCCTTATTTCAAACGCCAATTGGATTTCTAGTTATAATTGCTTGAACATTTGTGGTTAGTGATAGCCGCATGTGGGACAAACATGTATCCTTTTTTTATCTCGTTTTTGAAAACATTAGTACACTTTTCATTCAGTAACATTGAGTTTTCTTGCAAAATAACAAAGAGCACTGTGTGAAAATAGTGCTTAGACAGCCATATCAGTAAATACACACACCTGCAAAATGAAATGTTTTTTTCCCACATACATTTCTGTGTGTATTTGAAAGTCTGGTTAAGTCCCTGTCTGCATGAGTTTAAATACGTGTGTATCTATATATATATATAAATATATCTATCTCATAAATATATATATATATAAAGTGTATATTGTACTATATGTATATTGTGTGTATGTGTATGTGTATGTGTATGTGTATATGTATATATATATATATCATATAAAAAAAAATATTATTATTTTTTTTTTATATATATATATATATATTATATATATATATAAAAAGTAATATTTTTTTTTTTTTTTTTAAATATTGCTGGAGTACACACAACATATTGATGGCAGTAAGTAGGCCTTGTATGAAACCTATTTAAATGGTGATAAACATGAGTGAATTAAGTAATAAACATTTGTTTGCGCCCAATAATGTTAGAGGCTCACACTTAGTATAGTTGTCAAACATTAGGCCTGTATTATAAAAATACTGTGTTTTCACAAGGAAGCATGAAGTGTATGTTTTTTGTAAATACATCTATAGCAGTTTAGATAGCACTATATATACACACACACACACACACACACACACACAGTGTGTGTGTGTGTGTGTGTGTGTGTGTGTGTGTGCATATATCAATACATACTACATATATATTAGTATCAATTCAGAGATGTTCTTGAAACAAGAACACTTAAATGATTAAAGGACAACATTACAATGGGCAGCAAAGGTAAGTAATATTTAACACAAAATCCTGCTGTACACGTACAAGAAAGATGTTTGCAGTTAAATAGGTGCTTTTATAATTGCATCAAAATAATATGCACATGCAATGATTACATCAATTAACACACCCAAATGCAATGTTTTGCTGCTAAGTCAATGGCAGCTTCTCTAAACTTAGCAACTGGCTCCTGGTGGACCATTACTGAACAGACGATTAAAACATAAATATTTATAACACTATTCATTAATTAGGAGTGTTCACATTTCCAAAACTTCACGTGTACAAGAACATACTTGAAAGTTTGGAAACAACACAGTCTTCAGCATACATACAATAGTAATTAGATAATCTGAAGTCAACAAAACAAGGCCAAAGACATATTTTCTGAATTATAACATTTATTTTTTTTGTTCCTTTTGCGAGCGAGTAACAGGCCTGCTTGTTGTCTCTTGAATTTTCCTTTTTCTTTTGCCACCAACTTTAGGCACAACAGAGCCACTTTGACTGGCCTCTGGCACTTCACGGGCAGGGCTTGTGGCCAGTGACTCACCTACAGGGCTTTTGGGCAGTGATTCACCTACAGGGCTTTTGGGCAGTGATTCACCTACAGGGCTTTTGGGCAGTGATTCACCTACAGGGCTTTTGGGCAGTGATTCACCTACAGGGCTTTTGGGCAGTGATTTACCTACAGGGCTTGTGGCCAGTGACTCACCTACAGGGCTTTTGGGTAGTGACTGTGAGCAAGTTGGTAGACACTGCACAAGTGATGGTTGGTCTGTTTCATGTGTGTCTTTTGTTGTTTTTGACCAAAAACTGGTCAGTAGTAACTGCTTGTGTTTTGTTTTTGTGGGCTCCTTTGTAGGTGTCTGCTGCTGAATTTGTACAGATGGCAGCGGTAGGATGTCATCAGGAACCTGCACAGCAATGTCTGCTACTTGACCGGTAACATTTGGGCCTGGTAAATGAATATCAGATGAATGTGGTGAAAACTGACCTGCATGAACAGATCCTGGCTGGGAGGTGCTGAATTGTGGTACATTAGTCATTCTCCAGTAATTAGCTTGTGTTTGCTGAACAACTAATGCTTCGAATGAGGTGTTGATTTTTTGCAACTGTTTCGGCACTTCAATGAAGACTCTGTGGAGATGTGCCAATTGTGAAACTGTTTCTTCCTGCAGTGCAATCATCCTTTCCAGCACTGTCATGAAGTCAGAATGGCGACGATTTTCTGCTTCCACAATTTTTCCCTCAGAAGCTACAATTGCATCGTATGTCGTATTTGCTGGACGATTTGCCGGTAAAACAGTTTCAATTGGAACGTCTTCATGGTCACTTGCTTCTATTTGTGTGTGTATGGCGGTGGCGTCATCATCATCATCATCATAATCCTCTTCATCATGTTCTACAAATAAATGTACAAATTATTAAATGTCATGTTAATCTCTGCTGTGTTACTATGTAATTGTACTGTGTCATAAGTAACAACTAACATGTTTCCATACGTTTTATAACCTCACATTAAAAACTACCTTGACTTAAGAATAATGTTTGGACTCAGTATGAAATATGAGTGAATGAAAACTTGCTGTAAACTCACAACTCCTACATGATAGTTAACATCACTAACACAATACAAGTTGCCTTACACTTCATTTTCACTGACACTAAGTAATCCTATTTAAAGAAGATGTGCAAAACAAATAATGAACATGACAACATAACATATAGAAGAGCACATATTATATGGCCACCAACTGATACACTCACCTTCTAGGTGTGTTGAGCTGGCTGACCCAGGTGAAGACACTTGTTCAGTCTCAGGTGACACATGTCCTTCAGGGGCAACTATATATAACAATAACATAAGTTTTACATTTACATGTGTAAATATTGAACAAACAGTTATTGTATGTTCTGTATTTATGAGTACCTAACAGCATCATTTCCTTAACCCAAAATGTGTGTGTGAAAGTGAACATAAATAGTTGTAATAACAATGTACATGCCTGTGTACTTAGAAGTTTTGAGTTCCCTAACATACAACATACTATGGTTCTGCAGTAATGCGTGAGGAAAAATACATTAAATTTGTACATAAAAATCATATGTTGTGTAGTGATATCAGTATCATAATGTACATAACTATCATGAGATGACCATTCACAATGGTTATCATGAAGGTGGTCATATTGCAAAAAGTGTTGTTTTTGGTAGAGGATATGTGTGGTACATTAATATAAGATGTGGCACACATGAATGTGGCTGTGACTAAACAAGACAACACATGCAGTGTGTGATAATGTGTCGTTGATAGTAGTTCAACTATAGATATGAGTGAACTAATGTGTGACGTACGGTTTGATAAGTAATGAGTTGTTGGGGCATTTAGTAGCTAAAGTGAAGCTTTCAAATGAGTGTGATTAACTTCAGTTGTGCTAGTCAGGTTGTAAGAACGGTATTCCCTTCCCCAAAAAGCCTAATGAGCCACACCTTTCAATTACTTGAAACAGGTGAAAATGGTGTGAACTAAGTTGCCCCTAAAATGAGGCTGTAATTAGTGTGTGTGCTGAACCCCACCCCCTCTGTTGAAGTGTATGCTGTGATGAGATATTAATTGCAGCTGCTTTAACACAATGGTAGATGAGCTAAATAGTCGTGTGCAGTTTTTAAGTTATGAAAACAATGACATAAAATATGATACGTGTGCCTCATTATGCTGTCTGTATATGACTTAAAGCAAAAATGGACCTTTTCATAAACAACTATAGATGTGTTAGTGCAAGTGATGTTTGTAGGCCGTTGCATGCAATATATTTGATGCATGCTTAAAATAGGCAGTAATGTCATGTTTGTCGGAGTAAAATAAATAAAATACACAATAATATTCTACATATTTCTGTTCTGTACCTGTAGCTAGTAATAATTTCTCATTAACATGTGTTACACATGTGTACTACCCTTTTGTTCCCCATCTTCGCCCACCATCAATTGCTTCCACTGCAGCAATGCATTTTGGGAATTCACATGTAAATGAGCACGCAATGGCACATGCTATATTAGTTACTGCTTTTAGTAGGACTACAACATATATGTCTATTTTGAGATATATATATATACAGAATCAGACATATACATATATAGATGCAGGTATGCTTATATTGTGAAGACAGTATAAAAAGCAGTGTAAATATGCAAAATAACTGTAAGCAACGACACGCCTAGTACAGTAATATTTCTCACCTGGTGGAAATTGTGAGGGGTAAATTCCTATATCACGGTCACCAGGTAAGCCTTCCACGACGACGGGAAGTAATTTTGCCCGAAGCAGCTCCTCCAATGGACTTAATATGAGACGTTGTGGTGTGGGCCCACCTCCAGTGCCAGTAGCATGCACGCGTTGGTGTTGTATTTTCTTTTTCAATTTGGACCTAATATCATCAAATCTCTTGTGACAATTCCGCTTGTCCCTCACATGATTCCCACACGCATTGACACCAATGACTATTGTGTCCCACATTTCTTTTCTGCTTGCTGAACTTGTCCGCCCTTGAAAAACATATAAAATATATGAGGTAAATGAATAATAATATAAGCACCAGTTTCCTACACTGCTAGCTGTTCCAAGAGATAGCAAACATGCTGTTTTATGTGTAATATGTGAAGCACATGAGCATTCACTACTAAACCTATACATGTAAGCAAGGTTGCATTCATATTGTATGCAGTTATGGCAAATTGACCACCTGTGTTTAGTTGTCCTTGTAAGGCATGCTAAAAAGCTGTGTTTCCAGACTAATTAACATAGAAAGATATTGTGAAGCCATATTTGCATATGAACAAAACTCAGATGACCTAGGATCACATGTATTTGAATAATAAATGTAAATGTACACTTACCTAGTAAATGTCCATATATACTGTCATAGTGCTCCAGAATGCCAGTGACAAGAGCTGTATTTTCCTGGTCATTGAAGCGAGGATTACGTGGCTTCTCCACACGTTTCTTCCGAGCAGGTTTAGGGTCAGAGCTTGGCTGGTGCTGACTGGACTCTCCTTCTTCCAATGGAAGAGCCTCCAAAAGCTGCCCACCAGCAAGCACGCCACCACCATCCACCCCATCAGCAACTGCGCCACCCGCAGCACTCCCAGCACCAGCACTCCCACTCCCAGCACCAGCACTCCCACTCCCAGCACCAGCACTCCCACTCCCAGCACCAGCACTCCCACTCCCAGCAACAGCACTCCCACTCCCAGCAACAGCACTCCCACTCCCAGCAACACCACTCGCAGCACCAGCACTCCCACTCCCTGCAACACCACTCTCACTCTCAGCAACATCACTCCCCTGAACAGTACGTTCACTCCGACGCGTACTCGCACGAGTAGCACTCCCACTCCCACCAGCATCACTCTTCCCACGCTTTGCGGGCATACTTCCAGCACTCACAAAAAACAGACAAGAAATGTACAGGCAATCACACAAAACACTTCCACATATAAAACAAGACAAAGATGTAAACAAAACAACAATGGACAAAGCTCACCCAATACACAACAAGTCTCTCAGTCAATATGCAAATGTTCAAACAGCCAGCTCTGTGCGTCTCTCTCTCTCTCACTCCCAACAACACAGAGAATGAATAGCAGTACACGTTGCCTTTAAATATGGCGCGCAATCCAAAACATGCTTGTTTCGCCTGATTCAGCAAGATTTGTGATTGGGCAACCTAACAGCACCCCGCCACGCACGCCGATACACCTGTGTGTGATCGGCTAATCATCGTGAGAGTGGGCGGATTTGTTTTCTGGTTGATTTTGAATGTATTCGGCACTTACTGCATACGGAGAGGAAAAATCGCCAATAACATGACTAATCGGTAAGATTGCCGATTTCACATAATCGACGCTTACTGCATGAGGCCCTCTGTTCCAGGAAACATCGGTCCTAGAACCCGCCAGAGGGCTCACTCCACAGACCCTGGACTGACATGGAGAGCACCCTACCTACAAGTACCCCTCTTTGGACTGGTGTGAAAAAGTTTGTAAAAGGACCAAGCCTTCCAGCCCCCAGACAAGAACTGCTGAATATTAGTCAATCCCATATATGAGCTTAGGCATGGTTATTATTGTCTGCTCCAATTTTATTTCTGTTTAAAGCTGCTGGCTAATAAAGCCTTTATTTCTCCTAAAATGTTTCCGGTGTTTTACCCTCTGTGCACCTCTCCTACCGGGATGTATTAAGGGGAGATATTCTTCATTTGAGGTGAAGATTGAATCAGCTAGATAGCTGTGTGTATTAACCCTTGTCCGGGTCATGTGCTCACAAGGGCACCATAAGAAATATGTGTTTGCTAGTTATCCCTAGAACATGGTTCAGCTGGGGTGTCCCAACGAGAGGCTGACAAACTCTGCAGTAAGTGAAGATGAAAAGCAGCTAAGAAGGACCAGGAGGACAGCAAATACATAACAGCAACTGCAATGTAGATATATTTGACCATTTTAAGTTTTTAAAAGGGAAAATGGAGATCAGAAGAGAGGAAATGGAAGATAAAAAAACAAGACCAGCAGGTAGTGTAGAGGAAACTGAGGCTGCTTTGAGAGAGAGCAGCAGGAGTTTCTTAGATATATGTATGAAGCCAAGTTTAGGCAACTGTCAAGGAGCTGAGAGAAAAGTAGTAATTGATGACAATGACCTTTGGGATGCAAGATATGGACAGTCCAGAGTTCAGCTGTTGCACAGATGGAAAGAATAAGGAAAGATGTTGGCTGGTACTATAATTATAACCTGTGAAATAAGAAACATTTTTCTTAATTAAGGCAATACAATTTTGGATAACTAGTGACTGACATGGTGTAAGCAAAAGCAACAACTATATAATTAGTGAATGATCATTTGAATTAAAGAAAAACAGTAAATTGTCTTAAGCAATCTGAAAAATAGTTTAGAGAGAAAAGGATTTGTGTGAGTTTAATGAAGCTTTATTACCTATTGCAGCCAGTTTTGATGAGCTGTTGTAGAACATGTAATCAGAGGATTAGTACTGTAACTAAAGCTAACTTTTAGTTATTCATAGGAAAGTGCAGGGATAGGTACTGTACTGTAGAAGGTAGTACACTTATAAATGTGATTATAATGAATTAACAATATAATGCAGAGAATGAAATTAAAAGGTGGGTTGTTATACTTGAGGGACATATGCCATTTAGAAAATGCTTCCATGGGCACCACTATTAGGGTGTGATTAATGTATTTAGCCAATCCACCTGTAACTGCTTATTGAGCAGCTTGTGGGAGGTTAGTCCCTCCTTTTCAAGTTATATAATCTCCCAGTAAGGTCCATGTAAATTAACTTTTCACTTTACTTGCATACATGTGTAGCCATGTGTAAAATTGGTGTACATATCTCTTTCTTATGCTGACAGTAAACCTGGTAAGTATGCAGGATTGCCAACAACAATCATGGAGGTTTGCCCTCAAACCCTGGTGAGGTGTCATATGTCCCAAAGGAAGTGACAACATGCTTTGTGTCCACCCTTAGTGACACAGAGGGTGTCTATTTTCTGGAGGTGATATAAGATACAGAACTGCCTAAAATTAGCAGTTCAGTTCTGTTGGTGTTTTGACTCTGTTCAGGAGAGTCATGTGGAGGTCTGCAACAGTGTTGCAGAGGCTGATGCAATAGCTGTGAGTCTGGGCAGCTCAAGAGAGACAAGCTGGTGAATCACCCTGAGGGGAGAGGTGGAAAGCAACTCCATTAGGAGAAGGAGGAACCTTCCAGATGGAGTGCAGCAGAGAGATGAGCGGCTGAGCTGACAGCTGCGAGGGGTAGTCTGCCTATACCAACAATAAAAGATGCCCTTGTTCACAACAACCCCAATGTGTGAGTGTGAAGTTACTCTCCAGCGGAAGGCACCACCAAGGAGCAGTTCCTCATCAGAACCATCCCCTTGTGGACGCAGGGATCCTAATGAGGTGGAGGCACTGCACTGGATATAGGTAGGACTCACGCACACTACCTCAGCTGCCTGTCTGGGTTGGCAATCCCCACACAACATCATGCGGGAGACTCAGGAGTCCTGTTGCCACCACCAGACACAACCATGTAATGGGGACTGGTTAGACCACAGGGGCCAATGTGAGATTGGGTGGGTCAGGCCAGGTCAGAAAAATCCGTTACACATGTAAGAATCTTTACTGGTATATACCAGTTTAACTGCATTAAGTTACATAAGTTTATGCTTAGTTTATTAACCCCTTCAGGGTATATTTCACAGAAAATTTGTATGCATTTAACATAGGGACCTGCTACTGAGACTTACCTTGATGTTGGTTTGCAGGCTTGTCATTATTTGATCAAAGGATATAACCAAAAGTCTCCTTTGTCTTAAAGACTTAGGTTTCACTATGTATATTTATTTCTTCATTTATTGTTAGCCCAATGGGAGAAGCGCAGGGATTCCCTCTGTTTTTTCACGTATGAATGGTCAATCTTTTCACCAGCAATTCAAAAGGTACCCAGGTCACCTATGATACTGTAAGTAGTGAGGAACAGAATCTGTTGCTTATCTGCTATCCTTTCTATATATCATTCTGGACATAGAGTGTTCTTTGGAAAGGAAGTCAGAAAAGCACCTGTATTGATTCTAGATTCATTATGTGATTTTATTGCGTTTGTGTGTGCAGCGTATTTAGATCTGTTTTTATCATGTGTATTGAATAAATGTATAATTTTGTCTACGAGTGCTTGTTACTGGGTGTGACAAATGTTCCCTGGGTTGTTCAATAATTAACTTCACATACCAGTATGATGTGGCCATTATTTTATTGTTTAACCAGTTAATACCTTTTAACAGGCTTAGGAGAAACCCTCCTACAACAAGGTTAACATGGTAAAAATATGAGAATATTAAACAGAAATACATAAACAAAATTCTTTAATTTATTCTATTACTTGCCTCCAAGGCTCCTGTCTCTTCCCTGGCTGATACCCAAATGAGCCTCTCTGTGTTTTCAGTAGCCTGCCTATAGAGATTGGCTGCAGGTGCTGGCCCTCTGTCTTCATTAGGTGTCTGTCTTTTCCAAAGGGGAGATTCCAGCAGTCAGGCAGCATGCCTGACAGACCTTTGTTTGTACTGCTTGTTTGTTAGTGATGGATCTGTAAACCCAGTGACACTGGGATTCTATTTTGATCCTTCTCATTGCAGGCTTGTTTAGTGTAAAATATACTATAAACAGGACATATAGGAGGTCAGTAATGTTCAGTTTTTCATACATAATGGCCTCATTGACTGGTTCATGGTCTGTTTTCTACATTTTCCTTTCATTTGTATTATGCCAATAATTTTACAAATTTGACACATTCTCCGAGTGTCTAAGGACTTCCATCCATATAAAATGTTGTGGTATGGGCATGCCAGAAAGTTTTTAAAACTATAACTTTGAACATTTTTCACGAAAGACTGAATGTCGAAAACCCTTAGGGGAAAATGTATAATTGCAGACCACTGTGGCAAATACCTGAAACATTGCCAGAGTTTTATGCACCACAGCTGTATAATACTGTTGGATGAGATTTGTCATCAGTATCCTTAAATGATTTGGGCCTTATAACAGGGCAAATTAACAGAGAGCACAATGAGGGTTGTGTATCAACTATGTCTGTCATTTAGTATTTTAATATGTCCAAGTTAGATAGTTAACTAAACTATCTGAAATTTATATTTTTAAGTTTAAATTTCCCCTTAAAAGGTCCACATGTCATGGAAATGTATATATCAATTGCATATTTTAACATGAAATGCAAAGGTTTATTAGGGAAAATAACACAAAAACACATAGCACAATACAATTACATCACCATATTTTCCCCAAAACTGAAATAGTAATAACCTCCATCATTTTCAGTATCCCCATCTAGCATATTCTATGGAAAATCATTCTACATGTACTCTAAAATCCATGTTGTTTTGTAAATTATTGAGTCTGAAGTATTACAATATCTTTTTTACTATTGTTCATCTGTCTCTCGTACCTCAAGGGTACTGTCTTCTTGTGGAAGTAGCTTAACTATCATTTACCAGTAATTACATCAGAGTTTTCTCAAACTCAAAAGAATGGCTCTGAAGTCCTCTGCTAACTATTTTTTGGATATACACTTCTCCCAAATTTGTAAAAAAAAAAAAAAAGAGCATCCTTCCACCACTACACACTAACATTCTTTGGAGTCATTCCCCTACTCACACCAGGTCAAGGTGACAGATATCTGAACTACCAAATGCACCACAGCTGTATAATACTGTTGGATGAGATTTGTCATCAGTATCCTTAAATGATTTGGGCCTTATAACAGGGCAAGTTAACAGAGAGCACAATGAGGGTTGTGTATCAACTATGTCTGTCATTTAGTATTTTAATATGTCCAAGTTAGATAGTTAACTAAACTATCTGAAATTTATATTTTTAAGTTTAAATTTCCCCTTAAAAGGTCCACATGTCATGGAAATGTATATATCAATTGCATATTTTAACATGAAATGCAAAGGTTTATTAGGGAAAATAACACAAAAACACATAGCACAATACAATTACATCACCATATTTTCCCCAAAACTGAAATAGTAATAACCTCCATCATTTTCAGTATCCCCATCTAGCATATTCTATGGAAAATCATTCTACATGTACTCTAAAATCCATGTTGTTTTGTAAATTATTGAGTCTGAAGTATTACAATATCTTTTTTACTATTGTTCATCTGTCTCTCGTACCTCAAGGGTACTGTCTTCTTGTGGAAGTAGCTTAACTATCATTTACCAGTAATTACATCAGAGTTTTCTCAAACTCAAAAGAATGGCTCTGAAGTCCTCTGCTAACTATTTTTTGGATATACACTTCTCCCAAATTTGTAAAAAAAAAAAAAAAAGAGCATCCTTCCACCACTACACACTAACATTCTTTGGAGTCATTCCCCTACTCACACCAGGTCAAGGTGACAGATATCTGAACTACCAAACTACATGCAGATTCCATCAGGAACCAGAAGCTACTGAACCTGACACAACTGAAATATTTCTACACAGAGCTCTTATCTAGTACACATTTTATAAGAGAAAAACATCTGACTTGAAACCTTAAGGTCAATGTCAACAAAGTGGAAAGTCAGTGTAAGCAAAGTATGATGATACCGGATTGTATAGAGAGCAGAACTCTTTTTAACATATTTCTAAAATTACAATGTAAGACTTTTTAGAAAATAAAATATTTCACTTAAACACAAATCTCTCTGTTTAGCAATAACATGTTAAAAGAAGTTTGTCAACCATGATAATGTTCTCCTGATCTCATGCACAGTATTTTTGTAATACACTTTGGACTATGCCAACGTAGCTTGTTGATTCCAAATGTGGCAGAAAATGTATTGTAGCAATGAGCCTTCAGAAGTTCACATTGTGTCTATATGCTGAATACTGTATATAGTAACGTCACCACCTGAACTTTATTGCTAAAGACATGCTTCCATCAGTCATGGATTTTTATCACACATTCCAATACATTTCACTTACTGTAGAAATTGTGCCGCGTCTGTATGGAATGAAACAGAGCTACAGCATTGGAACTGGTTGTGGAAGTTATTAGTCTCTGAGCTGGCCTAGTTAATTCAGAACAAGGCATGAGAATACTGTGGCACACGTGTTGAAATAAAGAGTTTATTTAGTTATCGGCTAGACCAGGGGTCTGCAACCTTTCAAGGAAGAAGAGCCATTTTATAAAAAAAAATATTGTCAAAAATATTCAGAGAGCCACAACACATGCATGAATATTCCACCCCCACAAACATACATATACAGTACACACACTAATAGGTATATACTTATAAGCATTAACATACGACAAACTTACTTTAATCAGAATTAGGGAAAAGAAAAAATATGTGGGGAATAAAATGCATCTCACAATGTCTCCTTATTTAATTTTTTTCATTGTTTTTCCGTGCAAAACAGTTTGTCATTTTCAAATACACCATATATACATACACATACACTACTACCCCACCCCCAATACATGCACAGATACACTACCCCCTCAAATACACACACACTACCCTCCAAAATACATGCGCACACACACACTACTGCCCCCCAAATACACAGACACACACACTGCTACCCCCCAAATGGGCAAACAAACACTACTACTACCCAAATACACACACACACACTACTACCCCCCAAATACACACACACAAACACACACTAGCCTCCCCAAATACACCCACACTACCCCCCCAAATGCACACAAACTCACACACTACCCTCTTCCAAATACACACACACTACTGCTACACTACTACTACCCTCGCCAAATAAACACACACACACACACACTACCCCCCAAATACACACACACACTAATACCCCCCAAATACACACACACACACACACACACTAGTACCACCCCCCCCTCCACCACAATATACATACATACATCATACATACTGAAAGGATTCTGCTCGATCCGTGACAGGTTTTGCTGTGGTTTGGGTTTTTCAATTCACCTGCCCTTTCTGCTCACTGTGGCCATTTTGGGTACTTTCAGCATGCTATATAAGGCTGCAGTTCCTAGTGGTAGACGCCGAGCAAAGTTCTTACGCTTGCATCTCTTGTTGGTCTTTGCAGGAACGGTTTACCCTTTTGCCTGTTTTGATTCCCCTGTTGCTGACCCCAGGCCGTGACCCCAACCTCGCTGCTTTCTGCCTGCCCTGATGTCTGCCTGTCTCCTGGACTTTGCAACACTGCTGCCAGTCCTTATGTCTGCCTGCTTACCGACTACGGATACTCTTACAGGACTGTCCCTGGCTCAGGTCGGATTATTTGCATCCCTACCTCAGCTATGCGGGTCCGCTTCCTGATTTGAGACAAGCACCATCACATTTTGCTCAGCCAAACTGGGACCCTGTTGAGGTAGTTAGAGCAGAATCTCTACAAGAGGAACTACTCGGAGATCATGAGACACGTCTAATCCAGAAAAAACAACAGATGGCACTCATTTCTAGCTGACTTCAGGACATTATCATCCGACTGGAAACACTCTAGGGGGGTTCTACCCCTGCACTGCCATTGCTGGCGACGTCTCCGGCGCCAGCTCAGTCATCCCCACACCCAGGGAACCACGGATCCCGACTCCTCTACATTATGGAGGGGACCAACATTAAAAAGAGTTTTTGACACTCCCGGGCACTCTGCTTTGCTCCTTCGAATCCGGCAAGGAACCCGGACTGTGGGCCAATATGCCATTGAGTTCCAAACCCTTGCTGTGGAGACAGGCTGGAACAATGAAGCTCTGCTGGCAGCATTTTGCCAGGAGTTTTCTGAGGGTTTTAAGGACAAATTGACTTACCGGGACTCCCCCAAGGATCTGGAGGAATTAATTGCTCACTGTATCTGAATGGATCTCCGGATGCATGAACGACAGACCGAGCGGGACCGGTCCTCAAAAACCCCAATAATACGGCTTGCCCCCACTTTCAAACCCCTCTTTCTACACTTCTCTCTGTGGAGGAACCGATACAATTAGGCGATATGAAATTACCTGAGCAGGAGAGAACTAAGAGACGTGTCAGGGGGTTGTGTCTGTACTGTGGGCTCAAAGGTCATCTTGTCTGAAATTGTCCAAAAATCTGGAAACCCAATGCCCACTGAAGATAGAGGAATATTCTAAGGGCATTTCTTCTATTCCTTCTCCATCACAACCTTCGCTGCTCCTCCTGCCGGTTTCACTCTCCTGGGGACCAGCGTGCATCTTCACTCAGGTGTATGTGGATTCAGGAGCCTCAGGGATTTTCATTGACGATGCATTTGCAGAACTCCACTCCTTTCCATACTAGGAAGATTCTGTTAGTAGTAGTGGCCATTGATGGAAGACTCTGATACCTGGGACTTCCTTGGTTGCAGCACCAAAACCACAAGATCGATTGAGTGACCAATCAAGTCACAGCCTTGGGACAACATTGCCATGGATCTTGCCTTCCAGTGTCTCGCACCATCTCCGGGTTTGGCTACCTACAGAGACTTCCTCGTCATGCCTTCCATTTCTTTACCAGGACTTTGCCGATGTATTTGACAAAAAATAGGCAGAAGAGTTACAACCTCACCGACCTTATGATTGTTCCATCAATTTGCTCCAAGGGGCCATTCCTCCTTGAGGCCGCACTTACCCCCTTTCGGAACCAGAAATCAAGGCAATGCAGGAATACATTTCGGAGAACCTCCAGCAAGGGTTTATTCACAAATCCAGGTTTCTTCTTTATTTACAAAAAAAAGATGGTTCTCTTAGGCCATGTATTGATTAGATGTCTAAATAAAATCACCGGGAAAAAATCTGTATCCTCTACTCCTCATTCCTGAACTTTTCGACCACTTACGCAAGGCTACGATCTTGACCAAACAGGATCTTTGAGGAGCTTACAATTTAATTCGGATCAGAGAGGTTGATGAGTGGAGAACAGCCTTTAATACCCGCGACGGTCACAAAGAAAACCTGGTCATGCCATTCAGGTTATGCAATGCACCAGCCATACAGTATTTCAACATTTCATCAATGAGATTTTCTGGGATCTACTTGACCAATTTCTTATGGTCTATCTGGATGATATTCTTATCTTTTCCAGATCTTTGTCTGAACATAGGGCACACGTTCGACTGGTCCGCCAAAGACGTCTGGACAACTCCCTCTTTGCCAAGCTCGAGAAGTGTCAATTCGACCAGAAGAAGATTTATTTTCTTGGGTATTTCATCTCTTCCCTTGGGTTCGAGATGGATCATGCAAAAGTATTGGCAGTGTTGGATTGGCCCTTAACGTCAGGCCTGAAGCCGACACAACGATTTCTTGGGTTCGCCAACTACTACTGACGATTTATCAGAATTTCTCCAAGGTGGTTGCACCCATTACGGCTCTTACTAAGAAAGGGGTGAATCCTCAGATATGGCCCAATGAAGCACTTCTGGCTTTTGAGAAGCTCAAGTCCGCCTTTTCTTCCGCACCTGTGCTGATCCATCCAGATTCTACAAAACCCTTCATGCTTGGAGTGGACGCATCCGATCTGGAAGCCGGAGCCTTTCTTTCTCAAAGGAACGATTTCCCTGGGAAACTCCACCCCTGTGCCTTCTTTTCTAAATAATGCTGCCGCGGAAAGGAATTATGATGTTGGAAATCGGGAACTTCCGGCTATGAAAATGGCCCTTGAAGAATGGAGACATTTGCTTGAGAGGACCACTTCTCTGATTACAATCCTTACAGACCGCAAGAACTGTCTAGAGAGACCCCCGCTACTGCTGATATATGATATGAATAAGGTGTGTGCAGGTGCTGGTGGGGCAGGGTATAAATAATGAACTAGAGAGAAACGAACCCCAATAAAGCACTCTTACACTGGGTTCAGATGATTATATGAAATTAAAACTAGATTTTATTAGGAACATGATATAACAATGGGATTTAAAATTGGATTAAACTGAATGACAATACGCTGAAAATCCCAAGGGTCCTTATAATGAGGAAGCCTTGGGGAGAGCTAATTGAGGGATTAAATGCAATCCTTATCTGTAGTGCCAAATAATACTAGTGGTGCAATAGTGTTGAGATGAGACTGCACGGGGCTGGTTGATACACCCAGCCTCTGTGCTAGAAGTTAAGTGCAATATCAATCTTGATACGAAAATGCATCTGTGTACCTCAGGGGTTAAATAGACAGTTAGATAATGCTGCCCTGTAGAATTACACCAACGAAGTCAAGCTCAGGGTCTTGTTAGCAGATCCTATAGCTTAGCTGTTGAAATTGCACACAATTAAAGTATGATTAAACATATAGGGCACTGTTAAGTACTTTTTACATTTCCAGCAAAAGTCTTAACTAGATAGAACACCATGTAGATATAATAGTAGCAAGTTGCCTGGCAACCTGCCCTGAACCTGAAAGGGTGTTGTACCTTGCCATGTAAGGTTGTGAACTGACTATTCAATAGGTAGAGATAGATTTAACCATTGAAAGGAGCACCAGTTTTAGGCTGATTGCTGTACCTAGATAGCCCTCAGTAAGGGCTATTCTGCAGTGTGCAGTATAGGATGTAAAGAATCAGCAAGGTAAGTATGCTCCAATATACCAAAGTACTTGTCAGTATTAAAAACGTATAATCCCTTTAGTGAGAGGCTCCCTTAGACCATCGGGTTTTGCAAGAGTATATATTGTTATGCATAACCCTACTCACATGTGCACGTGCTGAGCCCTCTGATGCAGACGCTGACATTTAGACTCAATGGCAGAGTGAGTTAGCGTTGTGGCTCGGTTCCTCAATATATACTCCTGCAGATGATATCCCTGATGATAACACCTGGGCTAGCAGCAGAGCTAAAGCTGCACGCCCACTACTGAGGGAAGGGAGGGGAAAGGTGGGAATCCAAGCCGCGTCCTGCGATGACATCACCCCTGACGAAGTGTTGCTGAAACATGAAACGCGTAGAGGTATCCTGAGTCTCTGTGGAACGTGTGTCATCATCGACCTTACAAAATCCTGTAACAGGTCAACCCCGTGGTGTTCAAACTGAAACTTCGGGACAATTTAAGAATACCCCCAGTGTTCCATGTCTCCCTCCTAAAGTCCCTATCCTTGCTTCCACTGAGGCCACACCTCTACTCCTCCCCTCTCCTGTTCTCCAATATATGCTCAGCTGTGCCACTTACACTTTGGCTGAGCATAGTTCCAGTTAGTGTTGTTCTCCCACTTCCTGGTTCCTTGTCTTGCCTTGTCTCATGTTCCTTGCCTTGTCTTCAGTTTGATCTCCAGTGTACTGACCCAGCTTTATCCTTGGACTCCGCACTTCTGGCTTACCGACCCCGGTTTACCTCTGACCTTCCGCATCCCTCCAATCCTGACCACGGCTTAAGGACTTCTATGTTTCTACTGGCTCCAACCCCTGACCATGACTATCGGACTCCGACCATTCTACCGCTCCTTCCTCTGACCTCGGCAAGTATCAAGACTACTCTAACCTCTCCATCCCGACCCGGCTGCCTGACCATCTACTCTCCACACGTGCCCCTGTGGCTGTGGGTGGCATTTATACCCATTCCCATCCTCAGTACCGGGGTCCCGCCTTGTTTGTGGTGAGCACAGCATTACACCCTCAAGGCAGACTTCACCCATGTGCCTCTTTCTCAAAAAAAAAATTCTTCATCGGAACAACATTAGGACGTGGGTAACCGGAAACTCCTAGCAATCAAGTTAGCCCTGGAGGAATGGAGACATCTGTTGGAAGGCACAGAGAACCAATCACTATTCTTACCGACCACAAGAATTTGCTCTCGAGGGCACTCGACGCTTAGGGGCTCGTCATGCCAGGTGGTCACTTTTCTTTTCCCGTTTTAAATGTATTATTTATTTTCTTCCGGGTTCTAAAAATATCAAAGCTGATGCTCTTTCCTGTCAGGAGAAACCAGGGAATGAACCCTGAAAAACTGATGCTACAAACTGAGCAGATAATGTGGGTCTACAGAAAACAGAGTTGAACACCGCAGCAACAGATTACATGTTATTATGTCCATAGATCCACCTCCATTATGAACCAATGTAACCTGGATGGGGGGCTTTGATAGCACGGCTGATAGAAGTACAGGGGAGCCCTATCGAGACAGAGCCCCAGGGTAAATCACGAGTCCAGCTACTGCTAGCCTCACCTGCATCCAGTGTAATGGAGGATCCATCAGCCGGAAAACATCACATCATGATCACTGAAGAACTGCCGGGTGCTGCTGAAGGAAAACTGCACGGTTCTGCTGTTGCTGGTATCGGTGGGGTGCTCCTGCTCGTGGTAAGTAAAACAAGTAAAGGAAGAACTCAGTGGTCCCTGCTCCTCTGGAAGAACTCCAACCAAGCTAGGTTCTTCCAGAGGAGCAGTGACCACCGAGTTCTTCCTTTACTTGCTCTTTCCTGTCAGTTAGATGACAAAACCATTGATCAGCAGGAACCTATTCTTTTCTCCAAATATATTCTCTTTGCCAACTCTTTTGATGCCTTAAGAGACATTGTACAAGAGCAGTCTCACATTCCTGAGGGTCTCGTAGTTCCTGATGGGCAATTGTTTACCTCACCACCTCATCGGAAGAAGGTCCTTGAATGGGGTCACTCTTCGAAGTCTTCAGGTCACCCAGGTGATAGAAGAACCACAAGCTTTGTGGAACTGACCTTTTGGTGGCCCGGCATGCAAAACGACATCAAAGAATTTGTTGCTGTGTGCTCAACATGTGCTAGAAATTAGACTCCCCGGGATAAACCACCAGGACTCCTTCGACCACTGCCCATCCCGGACCGTCCATGGACACACTTGTCCATGGACTTCATAGTTAAACTGCCGGTATCTAAAGGAATGAATAACATCTTAGTTGTGGTAGATCGTTTTTCAAAGCAATCTCATTTTATTCCATTGAAAGGTCTCTCCAATACTCCCAAATTGGCAGACATCTTTATCAAAAATCTTTCGCATCCATGGGGTACCATTGGTCGTAGTTTCCGATAGAGGGTCACAGTTCTTATCCAAGTTCTGGTGCTCTTCTGCCAGCAACTAGGGATAGCGCTACATTTTTCTTCAGGGTATCATCCCCAAACCAACGGCCAGACTGAACAAACCAACCAGTCTCTGGAGAAGTATATCTGGTGTTTCGTTTTGGACACTCAGGACGACTGGTCTGATCTCCTTCCTTGGGCTGAGTTCACACATAACAATTTGCACAATGAATCCACCACTGAGTCGCCCTTCTTCATTAATTACCCATCACTAATCTAATAATGAATCATTCTTTATTAATTACCCATCACTAATCTTCATTAATCTACCCATCACTACCCCCACTTCCGTGGTACCAGCAGCAGACAACAGAATCTATAGTCTTCAGAATTTATGGAGAGGGATCCAGGAGAACCTCAAAAAGTCTACTACCAGACCAAAGGCACAAGCGGACCGTCACCAAAGAGTTTAACCCAGGAGACAGAGTGTGGTTGTCCTCTAAGAACGTCAAGGTCCCTACGCTGAAACTGGCGCCTGGTCCATATACAGTACCATCATGGAAAAAGTCAACCCGGTCGCATACCGGCTACGCCTTCCTCCTTCTATGAGGATTCCCTCTGTCTTCTACGTATCCCTGTTGAAGCCAGCTGTCCAGGAACCCCGCTTTCCCGATCCTTCCTCGTCTACTGCTCCTGTCCTCATACAGGGCCAACAAGAGTACGAAGTCCAGTCCACCTTGGACTCTAGGATTTCCAAGGGATCGATCCAGTATCTGGTACACTGGAAGGGTTTCAGACCGGAGGAACGCTCCTGGGTTCCTCGCCACCGTCTTCACGCCCCCAGGCTTGTCCGGCTATTCCATGCCAAGTATCCATACAAGCCACCCCTGAGTCGCCCGGAGGTTGCTCCTGAAGGGGAGGGTACTGTCGGGATCCGTGATCCTCGGCGCTCCTCGCTTACCCAAATTCGCAACCGGGTGTTCCACTTTTCCCGCCTCCTGCAGCACATCTCGCCTGCCAGCGAAAACCAGCATTCCATCTAGGGGCACGTGCGGACCACGCGCTGCACTTAATGCCATCCCCGCTGGCCCCGCCTCCAGGCTACGCTCGTGCGGTGACTCCACGTCACACATCATGCACCCGCTATGTTCAAAACCTTCCTCTCTCCTCTGCCGATACTACACCTGTTGCTAATTCATCTGCCTAGTATACACCTGGGCTGATTCTCTCCAGCCAACCACAGCCAGGCATACTACTGAGTTTGCACTCCTCTCATTGGACAATCTCCCTTTATATGCTCACCTGCCACACTGGCAAATTGGCTGAGCATAAACCTTCCTATGAGCGAAGTGTTCACTGCTGTCTTGTCTCCACAGTCTTCTCATGCTTCCAGATCCTTGTTCCTGACCTAAGCTTTTCCTCCAGACTCCGCTCTTTGGTTCTCCTGACCTTGGCTACCACGACGATCCGTCTCTCTCCAATCCAGACCACGGCTAAGTACCCCTACTATCCGCTACTCTCCAACACCGACCTCAGCAAGTATTACTGACCATCCAGACCTCTCCTACCCGACCCGGCTACCTTGACCAATCTACACTCAAGACGCACCCACGAGGCTGTGGGTTAGTGTTATATCAAATCCCCACCTCGGCCTCGCGGTCACGCCTTGTTTGTGGTGAGCAATCTGTTACAGGGAAAGGAAATCTGTGGGTGGAGCAGAGATGCATGAAGTCGCTGAAAGAGCCTCATATAGCCGCAGGTTGCCGACCCCTGGGCCAGACAAATGACTACATAAACAAACTATTTTAAGAATTGTGTTCCACAGCCTCTTGTCTTGGATTAACTACAGTTGCAGTGACTGTGCCAGTGTGGGCACCCAGAACTATACACAGCAGAGCGGTTTGGCCATAAGAAGTCTGGCAAGGTGTGCATTTTTTTCATCCATATAAAGTGCCAGTTAATTCAGACCCTGGTTTAAACAGTCTATGAAGATCTATAGTACGTTGCATTGGTACATATGAATGACCCCACACAGGCCTATTTTGCAACTCATTTGTATCTAAACCAGGAGGGACATTGATAATGGAACCTATCTTTAGAGTATGTGTCAGTTTGTTCCCTTTTTCTCTATCATTTCTAGGTATTGAGAAAATTACAAAACAAAAAGTTGCACACTGTCAGAGTGTTACAAATGTTTGCAGCCCTGCTGATCTTCATAAATTGATAATTTAACTATAAGATCTATCTGGAACATTTTATAAATAATATAAAGCATATTGCAAAACAAAATGTGTTATGAATGTAATAGATTAAGCTGAATTGAGGTTTTCAGAGAAGGACATCTTAGATTTAAAAGGCTGCTTGATAAAACTACAGGGATCTACACTTCTTAAATGTGGAAAAATACTGTAAACTTATGGGGGAAAAAAGCTTCATGCTTGCGGTCTGGCTTCCTGTAGATGGATATTCTGCAATTATGCTCTGAATATAAGCAAACTTCTATATTTAGTTATTAACTCAGAAGGTAAACTAGTTCCATGCCTTACAAGCGCCCAATAATAAACTAAATATACACAGGCAAGCCCATTTTGGTATTTATACCAAATGTTGCTGGAAAGACAGGATTCAATTTATAATAACTATATTTATGGTTTACTTTTAGAAAATGTAAATTGGTTGTTCAGAGTATGTTCAACATGGAAAATACTATATCTGCCACAATTTAGTAATGTCAAATATGTATTTTTTTAAAAATGTGTACCGTATATTTACTAAGATTTCCCAGGTCTCGCAGGTATGTTCCTTTTTGTGCACAGGTATCTCTCAATGTGTCGTATAAAGGTGCGTTTGGGGAAATATACAAGCCACTTGGCACGTAACAAAAATAGACCCTAACTCTCCTCTTAGAGCTCTGTTTCAACTGGCGAAATTAAAAGTTCGATTAAATGTTTCTCATTTCTCTTGCCCTTTGTCAAGTTTAAATGAATTTTTAAGGGTGAACATTTCGATCAACCAGTCTACTAATTTTTAACTTTTTTTTGAAACGTTCGACTGAACTGTAGAAAAAGCGAACTTTGGCAGGTTGGCACATCTCTAGATGTGATATTGCTTTTTCAAACAATATATTAGAAAAAATGGCATTTTAAAGTTGAATAGGAGAGGGCAGATGGCAGCTGCTTTAATAATGTCAGAGTTCATGAAGAGACCACAATGAGACAGTTTGGTCCAAACTGAAAAGAACTTACTTATCATGCTATGAAAGAACACATTATTGATATTCTGTTGAATTGCAGCTGTTCTTCTTTTATCTACTGTGCCTATAACTAAAAAAAAACACTGCTTTTATTCTCTGTTGCAGTCAATGTATAACCTTTTTTTTACTATATACTAGGAGCAGCTTATGAACAGTAAAATGGGTTACAAACCTGAACTTCTCTAACTAACATCAAACACCACAATTACAGCTATCAATTTCATTGAACATTGAGCCTGGTTGCCAGATTTTATTCCTTCATTGCACATATTTCCTCTGGTTCTTTTTTCTAAAAGGCTGCAGTAAGCGTGAAAAATGTCTGATATAAGGATAAGTATTTTAATTACAAAGAAATGCATGTTCAAATGGATTTATCACTTGCTCGCATTTAATATTCAATGTTTCATGGCCCTTAACCATTTGAATGGAGTTCAGTGCTTGCCTAAAACAGAGAAGGGGTTTCAAGGCATATGGAACAAGGACCCATGTTGTTTCTTTTTGTGACAGACTTATAGTAGTCTGGAATAAACACATAAAAATGTAAAACATGGGGTGGGGGGAGGAGGGGGGTATATATAGATTGCTTTTAAATTATTACATATATTTTTTTTATCATTTATTTATAATGCGCCAACATATTCTGTAACGCAATACAACAGGGTTGGAGAACGTAAACAATAAAATATCAAACATTAACATACATTATAACAGCAGGTGAAGAGGGCCTTGACTTTATAATCTATAAGGAAGGGTAAGGTACAGGGGGATAAGAAGGTTGGGGTGTTGGTGTGTGTCGGATAGCTGCTTGTTAATTGAAGGAGTTGGCATTGTAGGAAAGAAGTAGGATTTTGCGGAGGTAGAGCTGTGAGAGCAGGGTAATGTGTGAAGATGGAAATGCTTCAATATAAATCTGGAAGACACAATAGGCCGAGCGCAAGCCAGAAAAAGAACAAACAAAAACAGCAAAATATAAGTCACACAATAGCCTACTGTAGATTGCGATAGATTAAATGGGTGGAGAGAGGGGTAACAGGATCAAGGGAAATATAACAAAATCACTCACACGGTCATGTGTGAGTGTAAACACATCACAATGAAGATGACTTTAGCCTAATGCTTGCTTCATGGATCACTGGTCCTGAAGGAGATCTCAGGAGAAAAGGAGGGGAGAACAGCAATGGGTGTATGTCACTATTAGGTGACAATATGGTGGAGGGATAAATAAAATATATATAAAAACCACTCACATGGCCATATGTGAGTGTATACACTCAGAGAAAATGCAAGCCTCATATGTAGAGCACAATCCTCCTTGATAGATCACAGGTAAAGTAAGCCAAGTATAAAAACAGATCTTTAATGAATAAACAGGTATAAAAAGTCCAATTCGAAAGTGTTCCAGAACTCACGGCAGCTCTCCTGTATGGCACGATCGGCGTTATACCCTGACTTCCGCGTCCGGAAGGTCTGGCGGCGAACGGCAATCCAGGTAAGACTACGGTGGCTTAAGATGTCCAAAAATCCTCCTCAGAACAACGAGTTTCGCTCGTAAGCTTCGTCAGGTTCTGGAGGAGGGGTCTCTGTATCTTCCTTATGTGGCGGCTGTAATTGCAGATCGATATACTAGAGCTGGTATAGCGCGGGGTCCTTGCACGATAGCTCCAACTAGAGGAAGGCTGTCCATGTATGTGCCTGTTAAAATCTACATAACTCGGCACTTTAATGACTCAATATAATCGGATAGGGTTCACAAAAGGAAAAAATGCCTCATACAAAGTTGGGCAAACATATTCATACGGCATGGTGATAATGTACAGTATTTAAACAATTGCTACGACGCAGGGTCCTTTGCACCATAGATAGAACTATAGAATAGCTGCCCTAGTGAGTGCCTGTCACAATAGCTCTAACTAAAGAATGGTTGTCCAGGTGTGTGCCTGTTAAAATGTACATAACTCGGCACCTGGTTAACTCGTAATAATTGGAGAGGGTTCAAATAGGGATAAAATGCCTCATTTAGAGTTGTGCAAATATATTCATAAGGCATTGTGGAACTAAACGGTATTAAAACAACTGTGGTCTTCCATATACACATACAGTATTCATATACACGCATATAAAACATTCAAACAATAAAAAGGATCGGAGGGAGGGAGGGGGGAGGGGGGGGAAGGAGGAGAGGGGGGGAGGAGGAGGGGGAGTGGGGGGGAGGAGGAGGGGGGAGGGGGAAAAGGAGGAGAGGGGGATGGGGGAGGAAGGAGGAGAGGGGATGCAGATGTACACACAATCAAAAGGATCTAAGGGAAAGGGGGGTGGGGGAGGAAGGAGGAGAGGGGGATGGAGGAGAAGAAGGGGGGTGGGAGAGAGGAAGAGAGAGAGATGGGAGGAAGAGGTGGAGTGAGGGGGGAGGGAGAAGAGGTGGAAGAAAGAGGAGGTGAGGGGAGGAAGGAGAAGAAGAAGGGGGGGAGGAAGAAGAGGGGCGATTGGTTGGGTAAACAAAAAACAAGCCAATCCCACCACAGGATTCATAATATAAGGTTTAAAAATAAAATAAAAATTTACTTAAGTCCCTCGACCACGGTCTAGAGAGACTAAAGCCTATCTCTCCCTATAAAGCGCTATCTGGGAAGCTAGACTCCTGACCTGAGATACCTTAGTGATGAGTACAGGAGCCGCTAAGATGCTGAACAACGTAGCCTCCGGAGGTATATAGATAGCGCAGGCATAAGTGGGCAGGGAGACAGGTTATTTCCGCTACGTCTGTGGCACATGCACAGAGGGATCTCTGCATAGGGCTACTAGAAGACATGCAACTCACAATCTAAGAGGGGATAGGCTCTTTGGAGGTATAGTCAGACTGACGAGGATTAATCACTTGATATGTTAGGCTCGGATTCACGGAGGGCAGGGTACATCTGTTCATCAGTGTAGATATCCTCATACATGGTAGAGTTACCCAGAAGAAAAGGGCTGCTATGGACATGATCATCTCAGACTGGAGGTATATGAGTTAACATTCTCCAAGGAACTAAGTAGATGAGCTCCAAATTGGTAACGTGGTTCAGGGAGGGTGACAGAAGGTTAGACACAGGGCAAAGTTTTTCGTTATGTTTGGAGGTGTTTATTGATATGCAGTTTCTGTTCCAGTTTCCATCGTTGAAGAGTTTAACGGAGTTACATATAGTAGCTGATTATGAAAAACACGCCGGCGGGATCCCCCGTATTGGCGTGCATGCATTTCCACTTTCGATCCCTGAGAAAGAGGGATCGCACACAAGTCCCAGGGAGGTCGGGTCCCAGCAAGACGGAGAGATCCCTCTATAAGACTGGACCAGGAGACCAACCCCATGGGCGCAAGAGACACACTCGGGGGCTCCCGAGGTGGATTCTTGTTTTTTTATTATTTGATGTCTCTGCAATATTGTCGTTATATATGCATGTTATTTTTTGTTTCCTCCCTAATGTTCTTACCTGCATGTGGTCCCCCATCCCCCGCCTTCCCACCCTCCCTTCCCCCCCTCCCCCTCCCACCTCTCACCCTCCCACCTCTCCCTCCCTTCACCTCTCAGGGGAACATCGTCCACACCGTCAAAACACACAACAGATGGTACAGATGCGTCTCAGCACTACAGACCGGACATGCTCCAGGGATGGATTCTTGGGTGAGTCCAAAGATTTCACGAAGCTATCACACACACACTTTAATAAATGGCGTTGATACTTATTTCCCATAACGTACAGGGCTTTAACAACCCAACCAAACGGAAGTTGGCCTTTACAGACTATAAAAGGAAACATGCTGAAATCCTTTTTCTACAGGAGACACACTTTAGTAAATCAAGTGCCCCTAAATATCTTGACAAAGATTTCACCCAGGTTTTCACATCAGCAGCAGCAGTCAAAAAACGGGGGGTAGCTATACTATTCCGGAACAGCATTCCGTTCGAGGTGCAGTTAACTAAACGTGATACGGATGGTAGATACATCATTGTTGTAGGAACAATTAGGGGGCAGAGAATCACGTTGGCCTGCTTATACGCTCCCAGCGAGAAGAACACGATCTTTTTCGATAAGTTTTTCAGAACCCTAAACTCAGTAGCCCAAGGGAGCGTCGTACTCGCGGGTGACTTTAACATAGTCATGCAACCGCACATGGATAGGTCAGGGGTCGTAGGTCAGTACAACAAAGGAGCGGGTGTATCTTTGCGCCGGGGCCTCAAGACCAACCAATTGTCAGATATATGGAGGGAACTACATCCGGCGGACAGGGATTACACTTTCTTCTCTCACCCACACGGCTCGTACAGCAGAATTGATTACTTTTTTGTGTCCTGTCAACTGGTTCCTGAGGTTACCCGAGCAGGGATCCATGATATTTCATGGTCAGACCATGCACCAATAGAGCTAAGGTGCAATAATATCCGAACTGATAGACCTGGGACGAACTGGAAACTTAATGAATCAATCTTAAAAATACCAGAAATATGTGATATTATTGGCAACGAGATTGACCAATTCTTCAATATCAATACGGGCTCTGTTGACTCACAGCTTGTCCTATGGGAAGCCCATAAAGCAACGTTACGCGGCACGTTAATAAATATCACAGCCAGACGAAAGAGAGAAAGAGAGTCCAAAATTATCAATCTCCAAAACAAATTACAGACTTTCTCCTCTAACCATAAAAGGAATTTAGACCCCAAAACCTTACAAGAGGTAAAAGATGTCAAAATTGAACTTAACATGCTACTAGCTTCCAGAGCTGACAATTCACTGAGTTGGTCAAAGAGAAAATTTTACGAGAAAGCGAACAGGCCGGATACAATGCTGGCCCGCATGCTAAAGGACAGGCAAGCTAAGTATAACATCCAAGCTATACGCTTAAAATCTGGTATCCCCACGTCTAATCCTCAGAAAATTGTAAACGAATTCGGCTCCTTCTATGAAACACTGTATAACGGTGAAAAAGTGGCACATAACTCTACAACGAGCGGTGCCCTAAGAGATTTCTTAGCCAGCTCGGAACTAGGGAGATTGACGGACACTGATAGAGCAGTTCTGAATGCTGACTTCACTATGGAAGAACTATCTCAGGCCATTAAAGAACTGAAGCCATCAAAGGCCCCTGGGCCTGATGGATTCTCAGGGCTTTACTATAAGAAATTTATAAAGCTGCTCGCCCCAAGGTTGCTCCGCATGTTTAACGCTATTTTAGCGGGAGCCCCCATCCCCAAGGAGATGTTAAAGGCGTCAATATCACTAATTCATAAAACTGGGAAAGACCCGCTAGACTGCAAAAGTTACCGGCCTATATCATTAATTAACACTGATGTTAAATTATACGCTAAATTATTGGCCAATAGACTTAGTCTCATCCTACCCAGACTTATACACCCAGATCAAGTCGGATTTATCAAGGGCCGGCAAGCAGCGGATAATACACGACGATTTATTGATCTGTTGGATTTGGCAAATAGTAAGGCAACTCAAAGCATGTTGTTAAGTCTGGATGCAGAAAAAGCTTTCGATAGGATAGACTGGCCATATCTAAAAGAGACGCTTGCGACATTTGGCTTTGGAGATCGGGTGAGTGAGGCGATTCTATCGCTGTACTCTGGCCCCACCGCCAGGGTCATACACCAAGGCTACCCCTCTCTGCCATTCCAAATAAAGAGTGGCACGAGACAGGGCTGCCCATTATCCCCGCTTTTATTTGCCCTATGTATCGAACCACTGGCGGCACAAATCAGAGGAAACCCAGACATCTCAGGGTTAAACGCATACTCCCAGACCCATAAAGCGGCCCTGTATGCGGATGACATCCTCTTGATTATCACAAAACCCCTTACATCCCTACCAAACCTCTTCGACCTACTAGATCGATTTTCTAAGGTCTCCGGCTTCAAAATCAATCAATCCAAATCGGAAGCCCTCAACATCAACCTCCCTAGACACATGGAGAAATTACTAAAATTAAATTTCAAATTTAATTGGCAACAAAACCACATAAAATACCTTGGTGTCCACATCACCAAAACTGTAAAAGACGTGTACAATGCAAATTACCCCAACCTGATTCGGACCTTAAAATCTGATTTACGGAAGTGGACATCCAAAAGGATATCCTGGATTGGACGTATCCATAGTGTCAAAATGAATTTACTCCCCCGTTTATTATACCTCTTCCAAACTCTCCCAGTGCCACTCAGTTGGAGGGACTTGCACTCACTTCAATCTGAAATATCCAAATTCATCTGGGGAGGTAAAAAACCAAGAGTAAGTAAATTAAATATGAAAAGATCTGTGGCGGCGGGCGGCCTAGCTGTACCCTGCCTGGTATCATATTACAAGGCGGCACAATTAAGTCAGATTGTACAATGGCATTCTAACCCAAAGTTAAAGAGATGGGTGGAATTAGAAAATGCTGCATGTGCACCTCTGGAACTGAGCAGCTTAATTTGGTTACCTAAAACGGCGCGAAAATTTACCGCCATGCTGCTCTCCTCGATGACCAACTCAGTGTCAATTTGGGAGTCTACGAAATTTCGGTATTCCCTTACGACAAAACATTCTATGGCAACACCCATTTGGAATAACCCTGATTTCGCTCCAGGTCTATCAGTCAGTAATATCTCAATCTGGAGACAGAGGGGCTACAATCGGATTAGAGATCTGGAGGGTCACGACAGAAAAATCAAAACATTCGACCATATCAGGGAAGAAAAAGAGATCCCTCACTCAGAATTCTTTAGATACCTCCAGATCAGGGCATTTTATAACAAACTTGCCCCATACCCCCTATTAACATCTTTCGAAAAGCTCTGTCTGGCTGAGACCGACACGAAGGGACTTACATCTCAGCTATACGGAGAAGTGATCAGTTCTGGTGAACATGAGCAGCAGATACCCTCATTCCGTTCTCAATGGGAAACAGATCTGGGAGAAAACTTAGAAGATGAAGAATGGAGCGCCATATATATGGCCACAGCGAAGAGCTCCATATGCACCACGCTCAAGGAGAACGCATATAAAGTCCTAATGCGATGGTACCTCACCCCACTGAAATTATCAAGGTTTGTGCCGGGTTCCTCTCCCCTGTGCTCCCGCCAGTGCGGAGGAACAGCCGACCTGTTACATATGCTGTGGTCTTGTCCACGGATCTCTCCACTGTGGGAAGCGATTAGACATTGGATACAGAGACTGTTCGATCTCACCATTCCCCCAGACCCGTGGTTGTTCCTACTGAACAGGCCATTGACGGGCCTTTCCAAAACAAATAACAAACTAATTGCCCATTTCGCAATTGCAACGCGGTGCGAGATCGCAGCATTATGGAAACAATCTGATATTCCAACCATCCCAAAGATTCGGAATCGAATTTGGTTCATTTGCCAGATGGAAAAATTAACGAGTTTAGTTAACGATACTGGTGACAATTTTCTAAAAGTCTGGACGCCTTGGCTGGCACAGACAGATATCCCGGGGATTGAGAGGTCCTCAATATGGCTCTGATAACAGTAGGTGCGTTCTCCTTGGGAGGGGCTTACAGGAAGTATTCTATTCACCCAGGACCCCTTATAGCAACATTATAACATAAGTAATAAGAGAGACGACTCAGCTTGCAAACATCTGCGATGCTTAGCACGGAGCCACGTGCCGCACATACTACCAATGCACTCCCCCTACCTCACCCCCAACCTACCCCTCTCCCCTCCCCTCCCCATCCCGCCTCAATTTTTTTTTTTTTTTTTTTTTTCTGTGAGTATGTATTGTCTCCCCTTTTAAGTTGAGTTATATGTGTCTGTTTGTCCATTTAAGTAGAGTCGGCTTGGACTATATAGTCCACACCAAAGTACCCGGAAGACCGGGTCCCGAAGCACAGCAGGACCTCGTTGTTACTTATATAATTGTTAAAATATTGTTTGCATACAAGACAAAAGTATTCTGTAATGTATTTTATGCTGTCTTGATTCAATAAAATTTAAGTTATAAAAAAAAAAAAAAACAATTGCAATGACACAGGGTCCTTCGTGCCATAAATAGAACTATAGAATGACTGCCCTGGTAAGTGCCTGTCTCAAACATAGCTCGGCACCTGATGATACACAGAGAGGGTTTACAAGATGACCACATTCCTAACACAGAATAGGACAATTGCATAGATAAAGCTTGACAATAATAAACAAATACTAAAACACTAAGATACTTTAAGGAAAACATACCTAACTGGGTGGTAAATGGCTTAATACCCCCATGTCTGATGTATTATGACATGGATGACTGCTGGTAAACAGCCTTCTCAAATGGTCCATTATTTAGCATCTCATCACTTAACCAAACTGGTATTTATGGACTGCTAATAAACAGTGGGTACTGGTATAGCAAAAAAAAAATGGAAGTATCATAGGAATAACAACTACAGCTACATAAAATACAATAAATAACCAATTCAAACAAATGTTAAAAATAAATAATGATGTAGTGACATAGAATATTCAGATAAATCGAATGAATAAAAATAAACATTGTGCCGAACGATGAAGGATGGAAACTGGGGATCGGATGAGAAGGTAGAATAAAAAACAATGTTAGTAAAGGATGTATATGGAGACATAAATACATCATATTAAAATTCAAATAAAAGCTCCTAAGTCTATATCGATATTAAGACCTTGTTAAAGTTTTCATCCTGTGTATCCATTTTGTCTTTTTACAGGCTAATGCTTGCATATGGTCCCCTCCCCGCCAATTCATAGGGACATGTTCAAGGCCTCTATATATCAGGCCACAGGGAGTGCTGTTGTGTTTCATTAAAAAATGTTTGGATACACTGTGTGTGACCAGACCCCTTGATATATTGCCGATATGTTATAGTATCCGCACTCTTAGGGGCCTGCTCGTACGGCCCACATACTGCAGGCCACACGGGCACTGCAGTAAGTAAACTACGTAAGTGGTTCTACAATTTATAAAGGTATTGGTCTTAAATTGTTCTCCGGTTACTGTTGATTTAAAAATAACTTTCTCTCCATCTCCATTTTTACAGGCTTTGCAGCTTAAACATTTATAAAAACCTGGATTCTGTGATAGCCAATTACTCTGTTTTGGTACATTTTCAAATGTGCTTGGGGCTAACTTAGTTTTTAAATTATTGGCTTTTTTTAAAATGATCCTTGGATTTTCAGGTATAACACATTTGAAAATGGGATCTTGATGCAGGAGATGCCAATGTTTTTTAATCACTCATCCTTCTATGATCCCTATTGAACTGAGTGATAAACGGTACCTCAAATTCACCAAATGATCTTTTTTCTTTGGGTTTTAAAAGTTCGGTTCTGTCTAGTTGCCCAATATTTGAAATCGCCTTATCTAAAAGAGTTTCGTCATAATTCCATTCTAAAAAGCGTTTTTTTTTAAAATGGTGGCCTGTTTTTTAAATGTGGTTTCTTCAGTGCAATTACGGCGTATGCGTCTGAACTGACCTCGGGGAATGTTATCCAGCCATTTATTGTGGTGGCAAAAAACTGTCCTGCGCTTCGGTGGTGGCAACTGTTCTTCATTAAAAAATTATTAATGTCTACTTTTTTTAAAATGTCTTAGTTTTGAGAACATTGTTCTCGACGTAGATAGTTAAGTCTAAGAAATCCAATGACGAGCTGCTGATTTGTGGCGTGAATACCAAATTAAGAATATTATCATTAATGTATGACAAAAATGTATCCAAGTTGATTGTACTACCTTGCCAGATAAAGAGAATGTCATCTATAAGCGGCGCCAGAGGACTAGGTTTGCGCCTCATGGGTTGTTGGTCCAGATCTTGTCTAGTTACCACATACCCATAAAGATGTTCACATAACTTGGCGCAAACCTAGTCCTCTTGGCGCAAACCATTGCAGTACCGCACCGCTGTAAAAAATATTGCCCGTTAAAATTAAATACATTGTGTTTAAGAATGAATAAAATTCTGTCCAATATAAATGTCTTCTGCTCATCCATCAAGTCATCGTCGGTGTCTAAAGCTCTTCCCACTGCCTCATGGCCTTGTGAATGGTCTATACTCATGTAGAGTGACGTACCATCACTAGTCACCATGATGAAATTGTCTTTCCACTCTACTTTAGACAGAACCTCCAGCACCTCCATAGTGTCTCTGAGATAGGACCTCATCCCCTGTGCGTATTGCTGAAGGAAGAAGTCTATATATTCAGATAAATTAGAGGTGAGATATCCTATCCCGGAGATTATAGGTCTTCCGGGAGTTGCTGTGAGGCTCTTGTGGATCTTCGGCAGGAAATAAAACACCGCCATAAATGGATCTTGGGTGTTGAGATAGTTGAACTCTTTATCACTGAGGATCCCTCTAGCTTTCCCCTTCGTTAGCAATTGCAGTAATTCATCTTTAAATGTCTTTGTGGGGTCTGTTTTTAAACATTCATAAGTAGTGGTATCTTTCAAAATTCTACTCGCTTCTGCTAGGTAGTAAGTTTTGTCCATAAGGACAACACCTCCCCCCTTATCTGCTTGTTTACAAATGATATCTTTGTCATCCATTAAATTTCTTAAAGCGCTTCGCTCTTGTTTGCTGAGATTATCTCTATATTCTTTAGGTGCTTTAGTAATTTCCTCTAGACCTTCCAGTATTGCTTGACTAAACACTTCTAAATGATTGCCCTTAAGCCCACTCGGGTAAAATTTGGATCTGTTTTTGAGTGTAGAGTGTTTATAGGGATCTTCTTGGAGAGTTCACTGATGGTTGTTTGATTTAGCATGCTGTTTTCTCTCGTCATTGCTTCCTTATTTAGGAAGAATCTTTTTAACGTTAATTGTCTCACAAATATATGACAATCGATGTACAAATTAAAACTTTTGGGGCCTTGAGAGGGTGCAAAATTAAGGCCTTTAGATATAAGTTGTTTCAATATAAATCTGAAATATTTAATGGATGACCAATACCAGAAAAGCTGTAACATCAGCAAACGGCACCCTTTGGCTGCTGCCTTTACTGTGACTCGGATGTTGTATCTAAGGGGTCTATTCTAGTAGCTCCAATAAGACAATCATCAAGCTTTTTGAGCACTTCCCGAACGATTTGGCAAGTTTGCTAGTCAGAAAGCTTCGATAACATGCCAAAATCGTACAGGGAGGGCATTTTTTTCGAGCGGCCTAGCCCCTGGCCAACCACATCGAGCAGGAGCTAACAAACCGCTCCAACTCGCATTTTTTCTACTATCACTCTACTGTATTTTAGTAGCTCCGATTTAGATAATCAGAGGTCTGAAATAGGGATCTTATCACAGATCTCACTTCGCCACCCCAAGGTTGGCAAGAAGGGATTTGCGAGTAGGACTTAGAAAAAAAAATGTATTTTTCTTGCATCGGATTGATGCCGGGGGTCTCCTGAGTTGATATGCATTAATAGCAGCTCTGGAGACCCCCAGCTTCAATCCTATGCAATAAAAATACATTTGCAGGCAGTTTTATTACCTTAGCAGCTAATCACTAAGGCAATGAAGGGGTTCAAATACTAGTGCGGGTTTATTGTGGGTAGCGGAGGTGGGTAAAGGTGGTATTTGGCCCATGGTGAGTGTTTAGGCCTTGCGGGGGGAGCGGGTGAAGGAGGAGTTGCCCCTCCATTACCTTAGCGGTTAAGGTAATTAAGGGATTAACCCCTCCTGCTACCCACCTGGTAGGCATAAACACCCACCAAGGGCCAAATACCACCTTCACCCACCCTTGCTAGCCACAATAAACATTAAAACACAATACTAGCCAATACACCCATTGATTGCCAGTGTGGTTACCTTTGCCCTCAATGAGAGCAAAGATAATCCCAATGGGAATGATTGGGCATGCTCTCTACCCCCAACAACCATCCCTCCCCCAACACATACAGTACAGTAATGGGCAAAATTACTATTATCCAGATCTGGATAATAGCTAATTTGCCCATTAAAAATAAAATATTATCCAGCCTGCATAAAGTAAATAAAAGCTCTACATACCCCTGCCAGTATGAAGTCAGTCTCATCACCGTCCTCCGCATCCATGTCCTCCGGCAGCAACAGTACAATAAAAAACAAACTAATGGCCACTAAACCCTTAATCACTTTAGCGGTTAGTAACATCTATAGTAATTAAGGGGTTAACCCCCCTCCCCCACTACCCACCCGGGTGGCCTAACCACCATCCCCTGAGCAACTACCCCCACCTCTACCCATTGATTGGCACAGTGGTATATCATGCCTATATGATATGGGCATGATTAGCCACTATGGCAGTCAATGGACAATCTAAAATAGTACCAGCACCAAAGCACAACACAAATAAAAAAAACAATCAGCCATAAAAAAACACAATAACAAAAATCAATCATCAAAATAACCCAATTAAAAAAAAACACAATCTACCTTCCCGGTAGGTCTAAAAACCCACCCTAGGGAAACTACCCCCTTCATCCACCTCCTCTGCCCCCAATAAAAGGTTTAACCCCCTTCATTGCCTTAGCGGCTAGCTGCTAAGGTAATAAAGCTGTTTTTATTAACATTTTAATACTTGTCTATGGGAGCAGGGGGCCTCTAGAGTCTTCTGATACAATGCAGAATTCATAGTTTTGTCAATGGCAAGCCATCCAGGTCCTGAAGTAGCAAAGCTTCCCCAAACCATCACCATCACATTATCACATTCTTGATAGTTAGGAGGAGGTGCTTCTGTTCGAACGCATTGTTTGGTTTTTGCCAAAGTTAACATTTCTCATTGAGGTCAAAAAGTTCTACCTTTGACTCGTCTGTTCAGAGAACATTGTTCCGGAAGTCTTGTGGATCATCTATGTGCTCTTTGGCGAACTTCACATGGGCAGTAATGTTCTTTTTAGAAGCAGTGATTTCCCCCTGCATATCCTTCCATGTGCACCATTCTTGTTCAGTCTTTTTCTGATAGTTGAGTCAACTCAATATCACATTAGCTCACAACACTTATGTTAGCCGACGTGAGGGTGGCCTGGAGATCCTTGGATGTTACTGTGGGGTTCTTTGTGACTTACTGGATGATTTGCTGGTTTTAGTACCACATCTTTAGTAACTGTGTTGTAACCCTTTCTAAACTGATGAGCATCAATAACTGCTTTTCTGAGGTCCTTAGAGATTTCTTGTGATTGTGGCATCACATGTTTCTGCACACCTTTATGGTAAAGACCAAACTCACAAAGTTTCTGATCTTTATATAGGGCGGAGCCTCCCAAACCCATAGAAGATCTATCTAATAATTTAAACACCCAATGATAATTATCCCCTTTAATTTAGCTGATAAAACCAGGGTTTAACTTACTTTTTCACATACCCTGACTCTTAATTACTCATTGTTTATCTAATTCAGACATCATTTTGTTTCAAAAGACATGGAATTGGTAAATATAAACCCTATTGAATATTTAAGAAAATACTGGTTTTGATCCAATAATTTTCCATTTATTATGGAAAAACAATGGAATTTCCGTAATAATCATTGGGGTTCACAAACTTTTCTTGCCACTGTATCATTATTCGTGTTCTTAAAATACATTATTATTATTTGTATGGTGTGCAAACTGTTCATACATATGAATGGATTAAGAATTGTTTGCATCTACTTGCACTTGTCGTTTCACACCAAGAAATACTTGACGCAAATTTTTGGAGCATTTCTTGTGCATAATTGTGTTGCATACTTTTTTATATACATATTTGCATTGGTGTGCCATGACGCATGAATTGGCTACACTTCTGTGCATCACGTTTACCACAAAATAGCTTCTAGCAACACTTCATACATGGTCCCTCGGTTTCTCAGAGCTACTAATGTCTACAAGACACAAGACACAAGTTTATTCCTATTTTAATACTAAAGAGAAACAATCCATCTTGTTTTAGTGTAAAGAAATACGGTATGTGTTATCCTTGCAATTTGAGATCCTTGACGTGGAGCAAAGGAGCATGTTTCCATAGCCACAAAAAAAAAAAAAAAACGTTTTAAACTTCAAGGCATCAATAACCATGTTATTTAAAGGGAAATTATGGATTGAACAGAGAAAAATATAAATTATGTGATTTCTTTTATTTATTTTTTTAACTTACACCTGCAGGCCATGATTATGATGATGATGTGGCTGCTGTTTTTTTAATGTATTAGTCTGTCAGGAAACAGATTTCGAAGTCAGTGAAATTGTGGAAAATCTTGCTCACCGTAAGGAAAACGGAAAGAAACACCTAAACATTAACTACCTCTCACAAAGTGCAGAATTCCCCCGTACAATTTCCATCTCTCTTGGAATTTTTGGGGAAATTGGCATTAGATTTTGAAAACAAACTTGCTTACAATGCTATGTGTTTTGGGTTTCTGTCCACATATTTGAATGCAATCTACAAAGGATAAGGTATCACATGATACAGTTCAGTTCATGTTTAAAAATAATAATATTATCAGCATGATGCAACAAGCATATCGCAGTTGCTGGATGCATCCGTAGTCCTGTGAGGACATTTTTTCCAGCACCACTATTGAACGGTAAATGAGCCATAAGACTCAAAGCACATAATAGTGTTGTGTGGTAGTTTCCCACCCCAACTCTAATCCTTGCACTCAAGTTGAAAGAGGGTTGGATGAATTCACAGAAATCCACATAAAAAGAAATCAGCTGTGCTTCACAAATATTTGTTTCTTTTCCTTTTTTTTTTCTCCTATGTCTTGACTTTAAATTAAACATTAATCAAAATGACCTTACCTGCTACGGTTGAGAGGCATTATTTGTCTCAAGTGACTGTGCTACAAATATATTGTAATAACCTTCCAATGTTATTTCTAAAAACTATCACAAAAGAAAATACAAGATGGGTAGATCAAAAAATAGTCAATTTGTGGAGGTAGAAAAAGAGCTGTCCACTCAGTCAGACCTCTGGTAGAATCTTTTCTCATATTATTGGTGTTTTGTTCTCGAGAAGGAAGTAGTGGTTCAGTGATAAAGATGCTGCATTGAAGTGCCAAGTCTATGGCTTGAATTCCCATGCCCCCACTTTGAGGGTTTAGGCAACATGCTGTGCCGCATATACTGTCAAAGCTAATTCAGAACACATATAATATTTTTATTATAACTAATTTAACAGAAAGTAATACTTATCTCCAAAGTACAACAAATGGCCAACTTATTTAACGTGCAGACCGTAATTGCTAATGTCTTTGGCTGTTTTGAAAAAAAAAAAATGCAATCACTCTCAATGTAAAAATGTTACTCTATTCAGCTTTATCTTTCCAGCGGGGGATCCTAACATTTTCACTGACTGTCAATCGGCTGTTTTCTCCTGATATTGTCTGTTTGACCCTGCTCTCAAAATTTCATCATATTTATGTACTTACCCACTCTTGTTAGAGAAACAAAGAGTAGAATGGGTGACGAGGGCCAGGCTACTTGCCCTGTGGACAAAATATTCTGCTCAATGCACACTGACATAATTCTAAAAATGTTCAGACTTACAGTAAAATAAAGCCTCAATAACCACATTTTAACCTGTTGTCAATGTCAATAAATGTGTTATTTTTATCAATGAAAGACATCTATAGGACATCTATAGGGATACGTTCATTCTCTTACTCTGCAGTTGGTGGGTATCCCAATTTTTTGAACTTTGATAGTTTGCTTTATAATAGAATTTGTTTAATCTCTTACATTCTGACATTTTTTTCTAATGATTTACTTTGAACTTATATGTAATAGGATTAGTGCCACTATACAGACTGTTAAGCAAAGTTAGTTTTAAGAAGGGCAAGATCAATAATCCAGCACCTTTCAGTTTCGGTTGTTTTCAGGTTTTGGTTAAAAACTGTGATTTGAACCTTAGGAAACAGCAGTAATAGTCAGGACATGTGAAGTATTCGGTATCTTATTAGATAATCAGATAAGTTATCCTTCAACTGCTTGTACTATCAGAAGTATACCTTCAACGTTTAAAGCCACATTGCATGTTTTATCAAGCTTAAGATACTGTAATAGTGCATGAGAGAAGTTTGGTGTCAGATTTATAATCAATCCACATATGTTGAAGAGACCTACAGTCTCAAAATTTACACGCAAGAAAATCTGTATCCAGTCAAATGTTCTTAGGTGAACCACTATTCCTTCCGTTTATTTTTACCCTAATTAGAACATCTCCTGAGGTATTCAGAAGAAATACAGCAATATCTGAATGCTATACTGGATATCAATGAATAATACAGATATGGAGTAGCCCCATTAATTCCACAGTGGAATTATAGTGGACTAGAAAGGCCCATGTACCTGACCGGATGTAATGCAAGAGATACAAATTTTGAAGGAATGGTCTGTAGTTTATAGAATGTATTAATGACTGTCGTGGGAGATCAGGCAATTACACCTTTTATACCGGGATCATATCACTGAGCAAAACTAAGAATTAAAACAAATTGCGATTTATTCCTTTGAAACAGACAAACACACAGTGTATTACAATTATGCAGATGAAAACACATTTACTTGGAGTCTGGGGGAAAAAAATAGACTTTCCTAGTCCTTCACAGTCCTTAAAACAAAGTTTTTGCAGTTGACCGGGACTTGTCCCGAAATGTCCTGGCATGAAGTTCTACACGCCACCGCTGGATAAGCTCCGGAGCGTTGAAATAGGTTGACAGCGAGTAAGTCCCAAACCGCCTGGAACTCAAATTTGCATGTAGTTCAAGCCGCGACCGCTACGTTCGATTTGTAGAACTTGGCCGCAAAAAGTCGGGACAGAAAATATTTCAGTTTAAAATCCTGGAAGCCGACTCGCTGCTATTTCTCACAGAGCATCTTTTGGTGATTTCGAATTTGCCGCTGCTGTCTTGGCGCTTAGAATATCTTGAGCTGATTGGCTGCTAGGTATCTTATAGGATTTCAGTCCCATTCAGAGAATACTTCAACCAATAAGCGCTTGGGAATATTTCCACCAGCCTATCAGCGATTTGCCAGTACCATGAAGCTGGGCGGGCACGGATTTCAATTCTGCAAAGGGGCATGCGTCAACCTGGCACCTCTGCCACTTATCATATTGAACCCCCGCTGGATCAGGCTCCTCAGAGTCTGGGGATGGACAAATGGTTGCCGGATAGCCCTTGTTCATGCCAGGAAGTGGGTACTCAAGAATAACTCTGGTACTCCACCCGCCCTATCACCTTAGCATCTCTGAGCATTCAAGTCCGGGACCCAATCAGACCTAGTGGCACCAAGCCTGGTGGACATCTGGTCTCTCGGAACCAGAGACTTGGAAATTCCCCAGCTCATATACAGTGCATAAAACAAAAATACCTTTTATACAGCATGCTAATACAAATATCACTAAATTCTTCTAAGTCCCTGATGCCCTAGGATCTACCTTACTATAAGAAGTTAGCTAAAAGTTGTTTCTCTTAGGTTAAGTTTCAGAGTTGCTTCTAATGTACCGAAGCTGGACTTAGAAATAATTTCAACCTCACAACTTCATGGATGGTTGGAGACACTCCAAACCCCTATACCGGTTCTGGGATGCTGGGCATATACTGGGGGGTGGGGGGGTCCCACTAAACTAGAGACCCCTGACTATATTGGGGAAATGCCATTCTGGTCTGTGCTGAAGCAGGGCATCCTGGCAATGAGCCGCGTAACTGCTTTCCAGGGAGGACTTTGTCGGAGGTCTGTGTCTACATGTACCTGGGAATCTGACTCGGCTCCCAGATAGATTTTTGGGGTGGCCAGCAACTCTGGTCCCCAGCTACTCTAGACAATTCGACAACTTTTTACCACAAAGTCTACCCTGAAACTCAAAGTCTTTGAATCTCCACTGGTTAGCACTCCTGGAAAGGCAAAAGACCCACCAATTCTTTATTGTCGTATATTTTCCATACAATGCATGGCATTACATATACAACAGTCAGGCCCAAGAGCTTACAATCTAGGGCCCCAAAACATGGATCAGGGGCAACCAAGTGGGCTTGACCTTTATTAGTGAGCCGGGTTACCCCCTCACCATCACAATGACCAAGTACAATTTTAAATTGTAAACTATGATGAAATGTAAAAGACTTCTAAAGTGGAGCAATGCTATAAACACAGATCTGTGCTTGGACAGTGGAGACTAAAATTATTTTGTTGAAATTTCAGGGTTAGCATTTTGGAAATGTCTAAATTTCGAACAATTTTCTTGTAAAGTACTCACAAAGAGCGGTCCACTAATGTATAACAGGACTGGGTAGCAAAAAAAAGTAGGAGGCAGCATAACAGAAACTTGTGAATCTACTGTAGTGCCGACGAGTATTCTAAAACAAATCTGGGGCAATCACCAACAAGACCCAGGTACATGCTGGGTACATGCTGAGTACATGCTGAGTACATGCTGCAACATTTCAGTGACATTTCTGCAGACAGACTAATGGCCCATCGGATTAACAGCGGGGGTCCCTGGCAGTCCCATTCAAATTAAATGGGACTGCCAGGGACCCCTTTTTTGTTAATCCGATGGGCCATTAGTCTCTGCAGAAATGTCACTGAAATGTTTGCAGCATGTACCCAGCATGTACCTGAATCTTGTTGGTGATAGCCCCAGATTTTCCAAGGCAAGTTTTAGAATACTCGTCGGCGCACCTGTATATGTGCTTACTGGTTCACCCCTGAAAACCAGGGGTATAAGCACACTACTGCAAAACCAAGAGGGGCCCTGCTGGAAGTTGGGTCCTGCCAGAGGTCGTCCCAACCTACATATTGGGCTGCCAGGCCCTCTGTTTGCTGCGGGTCCCTCACGCCGCCCATGCTATTTAGGGTCAGCCCTTTCCCCCAGGAAGTGGCTAAGCATAAACCACGTTCTCTTGGATGTAACTGTGCTGGCTACAAGCACCTTTGCCTGGCCTACCTGCAGGCCAACCTGTTCCTGTGCTGAAGCGCTGGATCCCCAGTGCTAAGCTTCATAGTTCCTTTGGCCTGGCTGCATATCCTCCTTGCAGAGATCTTCGTGCTGCCCTACCCCTGTCCTCCTTACAGGGTCCCTTTCTCCACTGAAGCGGCTCTGCGCCAAGTTCCTGTTTTCTTCGCTGAAGCGGCTCTGCTCCATGTTTCTGTTTTCTATGCTGAAGCTGCTGCGCTGAAGTGCCATGCACCTGCCTTCCCGTTGCCGACGCTCGCTTGTATCCTTGACCACCGCTCCTGTGCAGCCTTACTTGACCCCAGCCTGGATAACGTTAACGCTGCTATCTCCAACACTGACCCGACTACGTTTGACCACAGTATCTGCACTCCAGACCTGACTCCGTGGCCTAAGGTCGGTGTATACCCATCCCCATCGGATAATACAGGAGCTAATACATCTAAAGGTTCCAGATCATTTTCTAAGGGGTGGACCAAGAATACACCCAATAAATCCATCTTGAAAAGTAGACCAATAGAGGCTTCTAGCGTGGACTCGGATGCTTCTGATTATGAGGCTAGGTCACATTCTGTGTCATTTGAAGGTTCCACTGAAAGTATACAAGATAATCATGGGAGAACAAGGAGTGACAGTAGATCCTCTATTACTTCTGCCTCTGTGAGACCAAAATCATCAAACCAGTCCTCCTCCTCCTCTTCTTTTTTACCGGCAGGAACAAGACAACACAGGGAACCAGACGCTCAAGGAGGAAGCGGAGAAGTGCGTGGGAGGACAAAAAGGAAGAAATATATGTAGATAAGGTTAATGATAATAATAACGTGATTAATCTTTCAGGTGTGGACCTTACCTTTGAACAATTATCTCTCCTAAACAAAGGTCTGGGTTTTGCCCCGGTCCAGGACTTCCAGCTTTTTGAAACAGTTATTGATCTTCAAAGATTTACGAGTAAATTAACCTTGAAAAAGTTTTTTTCCTCCAGGAGTCAATTTGAGGTATCTGACTCTATGGAAGATGGGAGTCAGGTGCTTGAGTGTATTAACAATGATGAATCTAATGTGCTGGGTCATATGTCTGACTTTAATTTTCAGGAAACATGTGTGTTGTCTGATATGGAAGGATTGTTGGAACAACAAGGGGAAAATTTGAATAATTTTTCACAGTCCTTTTTTGGAAATCAAAATTCTGGTCTAAAAAGGAAATCTATATTCTGTCCCAATTACAACAGGGGACCCTTCATTACTACATTTGAAGGCTTAGTAGAAAGGGATTTGAGGCGATTAGCCCAAGGTTTCTCACAATCCTCCATTCATGCAAACAATCTAACATATATTGAGTACCAACAATTAGAACAACTAAAGCTAAGAAGAGACATTATGTTTAGAAATGCGGACAAGGGTGGGGCCCTAGTTGTCCTATCCACTGTACAATACAGACAAGAGGCACTAAGGCAGTTGGATAATATTAGTCATTACAAACCCCTTACAGGGGATCCAACTACTAATTTTTCTTCTCAACTTAATGAATTGATTGAATTTGGCCAGATTCTATGTGTAATAGACAAAAAAGAAGTTGATTATTTGAGCTGTCCACATCCCGTGATTCCGGTATTCCACCATCTTACAAAGATCCACAAGTCACTGGTTGACCCTCCGGGCCGACCTATAGTGGCTAGTATTGGGTCTTTGGGAGATGGATTATCATGGTATGTGGACAGCTATTTGAAACCATTGGTGTTCCAATTACCATCATTTATAAAGGATTCAGCGGATGTCATGATCGATCTAGGGGATGTGGTCTGGAAACCACACTATAGATGGGTCACATTAGACGTGGTTTCTTTATATTCTATTATACATCACGAACATGGGTTATCAGCGGTTAGTCACTTTTTAAATTTGTCACCTTTATCTACTTCACTGTGCACTTTTCTTTTAGAATCAATCACTTTTTTATTAACACATAATTATTTTCTATTTGATTCACGATTTTATTTACAACTATTAGGCACAGCAATGGGCACGAGTTTTGCACCATCATCATCATACTCAAATTTATTTATGGGTTTTTGGGAAGCACAGTTTTTTTATCATAGTAATAACACATATCGTTCTAATATTATATTTTTCAAAAGATTCATCGACGATCTCATAATGATATGGGACGGAGATGAATCATCACTTGATTCCTTTGTTAATGTATTAAATAAGAATGATTTAAATATTAGGTTTACTTATGAACAAATCATTAATTGTATCAGTTTTCTAGATCTTTTCCTCTACATCGATCATGACATGACAATTCAATCAGATATATTCTGAAAACCGAACTCCAGGAACACGTTACTTTCTGCCAAGAGCTGCCATCCTCGTTCGCTGGTTAAAAGTATTCCCAAAGCACAATTTGTTAGACTGCGAAGATTATGCTCAGATAATGATAGTTTTATTGCGCAATCAAGAGAACTATCAAATAGATTTCTGGTAAGAGGGTATACCCATACAGATATCCAAGAAGCATTTGAGTCAGCTAGGGCCATGGATAGATCATCATTACTTAGAAAACAAGGGAGGCCAAAGAGTAACTCACCTTCTACATATGGTGATAATTGTCCATTCTTTATCACCACATATAGCTGTCAAGCTCAAAGCATACGAGATATTGTTATGAAACATTGGACTACGTTAGCCTTAGATAAAGATTTGTCAGAGTTTGTAAAAAATGGTCCTAAATTCACGTATCGCAAAGCGAAAACACTAGCGTCACACTTGTCACCAAGTTTATTTCAGACGAGATCAGAATATAGTGAAAAAAATGTGATTGCAACGGCGCTTACTTATAACAATGTCCTAAAAAAGTGAAATATGTGTAACAATGTGTTTAAAAGCAAATGACAGAAATAATATCCATAAATTCAATAACAACGTGAACTGTGATCTATTAGTTAATCATGTGATAAAACCACCACCCAGTGTAAAAGGTGCTAATAGAAAAGCTACTCAAAACCCTTGTAAAGACTGTTCTCTTAGTCTTTTTGATTGCAGAATTCCTCAAAGATTCAGGGGAGCGCCAATGTTCACGTGATTATATGAAAAAGAAAAATAAAGGCAACATAGTGTGAAACAGTCTCAATTCTTTCTTTCTAGTGAAAAAGGTAATCCACTCACAATTTTCCTTTAAAAAATTAGGCATTACAGAGACACTCCTCTCTCTGTTTAGAGCAATGAACATGGATATCCACAGGTGTAGACCCCTTTCACTTTTTCTCCACCACCGCACGAATACCCAGAAATAATAAGAAATACCAAAATTGCGCAATAACGTCTTAAAATGTATTGGAGATCATTACAGATAAAACATATGGCTATGCACTCACATAAGGAATAATAGGTACAATAATCCAACTAAAATAGCATTACATCACAAGAAGTATACTATGTAATCCAATAAAGTCACCATCAATGATTTAACAGCCATGAATTACATCCCTAAACAATTAAAATACCATCCATACCAATTACACAATTAACTATAGCTATCGTTACAGAGAACAAGTTCACATCATTCAAAATAGGACACCAACAATTACAATATACTAAAGCAACCCTCACCATAACCTACAGTACAGCATAGATGCCCAAAAATTACATCTCTCTAATTATAAAATACATTTAACACACATCTATGCATAGCAGCATAGCCACAATCATTTACAATACAGTAAATCAAGCTTTTACAACACTATCATTTCTTACCCTGTATGTATATATCTCTCTAGACATACATACATACATACAGTGGCAAGAAATGATATGCATAAAAAAAAATAAACACATGAAAAAGCAAAAAAAAAACACAGTTACATTAAATACATTTCTTTATTAAACTTAACACTATTTGACCCACTCACCGACTCCCGTTGATCAGCTTACTCACGAACCAATCCACGAACAGGAACCCATAAAATAATAAACCATAAACCTGCATTAGCAGGATGAAGATGAGGATGGCCGTCATCGTGGCAGCCGGACATGGGTGAGTGCTATATGTATTTAATGTCTTTATTGTTCTGTATGTATTTTAAATGGACACATGCACTATTATCCATTTGTAGATAATAGTCATTGTGCCCCTTACTGTATTGTATGTTAGGGGGGTATAGGTGTTGTTGGGGTCATATATATATATTTATATATATATATATATTTATTTAGTTAGTGTGGGGCTGTTGTGTGTTTTTTTTTTATTGTGGGTAGCGGGGGTGGGTGAACGGGGTATTAGTTCCAACGGTGGTTTGTTTAGGGCTTGCGGGTGGGTAGCGGGAGGCCTTAACCCCTTCATGACCGTAGCGGTATTAACTGCTACGGTCGTGAAGGGGTTAAGCGCACCCGCAACTCCCCCGCAAGCCCTAAACAAACAACAAGGGCCAAATACCCCCTTCACCCACCCCCGCTACACACAATAAAGCTGGCACGGCTGTTTAACCCCTTCATTACCTTAGCGGTTAACCGCTAAGGTAATGAAGTGACCTTTAAATGCATTTTTCCTGCCTCGGATGCATGCCGGGGGGGTCCGGTGTTGGTATTAATGGTGTCAGCTCCGGAGACCCCCGGCATCAATCCCAGCCAGGAAAAAGGCCAGAAATTTTTCTAAGTGACGATCCGCCACTCATCCGTTGCCTCTCAGCAGCAACTTGCCAACTTTTTCTTGCGTGGCTGATTCGCCAGCAAAACACCATTCTAGAGTGGCGAATAGCTCCGCTTAGCTACTCGCCACTACTAGAATACAGCGTGGCGGAAAATGTTTCATTTTTAGGCGTAAAGTGCCTTCTCGCCTCGCCACCGGCGGAAAAAAAAAAACGCCAGCCAAACTGGCGTTTTTTTTTAATCTCGCCACTTTCTCGCCCCTTACTGAATACGGATAGGCTTTTTTGGCGGGAAAGTGGCGAGAAGTGCCTTTCCGCCGCTTACTGCATGATGTCCTATATATCAAAAAAGGCTAAACCAGAACCCTAAATAACATAATATGGTTGTAAAATAGTAGTGAAAACTAAAGCAAATACCAAAAATATAAAGGGGAACTGATGGTGCTAAGGGATAAAGATTATATAAACACACAAAAAGACTAACAAAATCCCTTATCACAGCACTCAAAATATGCCTGAAGTAACAAATAAGAATAAGAAACAAAAAACCGGGAACCAAAATCAAATAGGAAAAATGGCTATGATTTTAATAAGGTAGCAGTAGAACACACTAACAATTAAAAACATACAAAAACTGATGGCAGCCTATGATATGCAAGAGAATATTAACAAATAAGCATGACAAAAAAAGAAACAATCTAAGAACTATAAACACTAAACTGAAATAATCTGATAACTACCAATCCATAAATGAGTAGTAATGCAAGACAGTTAAGGTGCAAAAACATCCCCACATAACCCTAGCTGCAAGAAACTAAGAGAAAAAAGAAAAATATAATTTTAACTCTAAATAATATATAAATATGGGATCAAGCAACTAAGGAGAGAAAAATAAGTTGAAATAAACTTATGAGTGCTGGTAATGCAGCACACATAGAGAAAAATAACAACCAAGGGGGAGCAACAGGGGAGGAAAAAAGATGAACAGAGAAACACTGATACCCTGTACAAAATAGTCCAGAATAAAAAACTGAAGCATGCTAAGGTGTCAACAAGCACTCTGACAAAAAGCATAGAGGGGAACAGATATGAATAGGTCTGCTCCCCAAATCCACGTATCAGCTGGTGCTAAGAAGCATATAAATAAACTGGTGCTGTTGAAAAGTCCTGGTAATTGACAAGGAAATACTCAGCTTTAGACGTCAGTGTTCCAATCTTTGAAGAGCCCAAGGGAAGAGTAATTCCTTCTAGAGTCTCAGTGAAAAGTCAAATACACAGGAAATACACCAATGAAAAAATAACTAGCAAAATCAATCAGGGGGGGCCTGCCATCAGGGACACTCGACGCGTTTCGCCCTTGAGGTGTGCTTCATCCCGGAGTGATCAGTGGAAAATAGAGGTGTGCAGAAATATATACTAAAACAGGTAAGTGCCAGTGTTGCCTCCCAGAGTTCTCTGCCAGTAGCGGAAGCGCACGGAGGAGGTGACATAATGAGATCAGCTGCCTGGTATTTGGAACAGGATTACAGATGCATAGTAAGTTGCTGGGAAGAGCCTGATTGTGGCTGACGGCAGCTATCTTGCTGCACATGCGCTGTAAGTTGGAGGGTGGTAGCGTCGCCACAAAACAGCAGAGATGATGTCATCAGCCTCACAGTAGAATGGCTCTTCCATGTATCAGTACTTGTGCACTAGAGCTGTGTCCAGCCAAAAAACTCTAAATAAAAGAGGCTGGAGACATGGCAAAAAAATTAGTAGTGTTACAAAGATACTAGCAAAATCCCTCATTAACCAAACAAAGCCAGACAGACCATAAATAATATATACATGCATTAAGACTGCGCAGATATAAACACCCCTGAAATAAACTAATAATCCTAAAGTAGGTGTTCAAAAGGATAATGATTTCTAGGATGTTACTTTGGTGAAGTCTCCTCTGAAGGTTAGATCATTTCACTTAAGCAACATTCAGGGTATACTCAAACTGCACCTGTTTAAATTTGTACAAAATAACATGCTAGTCAGTAATAGCTCTTCACACTATCAAACAATGTTAACAAAGGCAGGAAATGGGATATGGCAGAAGAATATATTCATGCATACAACTACAATTGTAGACAGGATATACAGTAATATTAGTTTAGGCCACTGACCCTGTCTGGGTCACCATAAGGAGCTGTGTCTGAAACTCTTACCAAGATGACCTTGATTGTGTTTATAACTTACACATGATTAAGCAACTGTCTTGTGAGTGATTATTTTTTACTTGTCTTCAACTTGCAAGCAATGAATTATGCCTTCAAATATAGTACTAAATCATCCTACAACACTGAGGCCTAGAGACACGCAGAACTGGGTATGTGAAGTGAAAACTTACTAGAAACTTATATTCCAAAACCAAATGCAAAACTAAAACCCTTAAAGCAAGATTTCATTCAAAATTCTACATGTGTTTTTTTTTGTAAATAAGTAAGTTGTGTAGTATTATATAATATTTACTATATTTTGTTTTCTTTTTGTCCCAACTCTTTATACCCTTTTTAATTAATTTGAATGTATTAAACTTTGTTGGGTTGCTACTGTATAGCAACAATTTAGAAAGTCACTGCACTTCCTCCTTTGAAATAGGCAGCCATATTGTGTGCCCTCGGAGGCAGGATCTTCGCCAATCGATCGTCAGCTTAGATAATTGCATTGCGATAAATATAAGGAACTGCTGTATTAAGACACAAAAAAAAAATAGAACCAAAACCCAAATATTATTTAAAACCAAAACCAGAACACGAGGTCAAGTGCCCATGTGTAGGTGTTTGTCACCATATGTTTCTAATTGATTTTATGATTTTCAGTAACATTATTTTAGTTTAATTGTTTTTATGATTTTATACTTATTTTAAGCATTTATCCTGCTTATTCTGAGTTTTTTCATATTTGGTAGAAATTCAGAACTAAACAAATCGACTTTTGGCAAAACCAAAACTCAAAACCAAACCAAAAGTGCCCATCTTTAGCCTAAATTCACTAATATTTGTTACTGTAAGTCAGGGAAAATAACAGGACATTACTTAAAATAGGAACCTCCCTTATTTTCCCTGCATTAACATTATTTACGAGATTAATCATATGCAAAAATGGCCATAATTGAGTTCATTAGTATAGAGTTAACATCATGTTATTTTAAGTTAACATTGCAGTGTCGTTAATAACATGCTGTTATTTAAGTCTTGCTATTACTCCCATCCAGACATTGAAATGGCATGGAATGTTTGTGTAAGGAATCGGGGGCCACGTCCCTTGCGGCGTGACCCCTCCTTACCCACTACCAGTACTGCAGCGGCTGCTGCCCCTGCCCCCCGTCGCTACCCATGCCGCCACCCAGTGCATACCTTGAACTCTGCCGTCGCCATCTTGGATTCTGGCACTGGTGTTACAGACTCTCAGCTGTGCTCCACTACTTCCTGGTCTCTCAGCCACTCACGAGCAGCTCCTCGACACGCCTCCGCTATGCCCCTCATCCGGATTGGTCACTGTCACTTTAAATATCCTGCTTTGCTTTCACTTCCTTGCTCTGCATAGCTCCTTGCTACCTGTGTTGCCTGGAACCTGTGTCGTGCTCTCTTTGTGTTCATTCCTACAGCTATTGACCCGGCTCGTATGAATACCCCCTCTGGCTCCTGAACTCAGCTTTCCTACAGACTACTCTTACCTCTAAGACCCCCCGGACTCTGCTACGGATTTTTACTACGGAACTTTCTATATCCTCGGACTCGGCAAGTACTTGACCATTCTTTATCTACATCCAGGCCTGGCTACGCTACTACGCCACATCCCGGACACGCCCCCCTGCTGTCGGTGCGTATACTCTACATCCCACCTCAGTACAGGGGACTGGTCTGGTCTGCGGGCTGCACATCGTGACAGTTTGCTAAGGAAAGGGGGTGGAATAGATAGAGGGGGACAAGGATGTGGAGAGGGGAAGAGACAGGTACTGACATAGCCAATGTTGTAATATCCTGTTGTGTGATAGCCCTACCCGCCCTTCTCATGCGTGGCTGACTCAAAACAAAGGCCACATCTCCCAGTGGCTCGTTGCAATAACATTGGCTACATCTGTATCACAGTTAAGTCACCACGTGAATTATAGGTTAATCTATTTGGAGGTTTACAAGTCAATGGGCCCTCTCCTAAATGGGTCTCTCCCTCTCCTCGTCCCCTCTCACCTGTTGCAAAGAAAATCCCTATTTCAGTGTCTGGATGTGAGTAAATAACAGCAATTATAATTGAGGCTATCATGGGCTAATGTGCATATCATTTAGAATAATGGCTGTAAAAATAAGGCCATGTTTATTGGTGTAAAACATGGTTAACGTCACGTTATTTTAGTTGCTACTGTGTTATGATTAACGGATGTTACATTAACATTACATTAAATAGGCTAATGGAGTTTAGTAAATCTGGGCATGTATGTCTCGGCTCATTTAAGGTTTATTTAATAGATCTATGTTTCTTAAGATCATCAGGATCCAAGTAACATGATAACATTAGGGGATAATGTTAAAACTTTCACCTAATTCTGAAGTAACATGAGATTAGCACAAATGTCATACTTTTCTGCTAGAATTTGATTTCCCAGCTAGTTGTGTGAATGAAATATAATGTAGTACTTTATTTTTATGAACATAACATTTATAGAACTATCAAAAAACTAAAATACTTTGTGAGTCCCTGGTGGTGAAGTGTATTGTTTTAGAACTTAAACACTGATAGCATTTTGCCATGTGGGAAGTTATTTATAAAGCACCAATACTTGAACACTGTACAACACAATATCACTCATAAAGTACTGGCAGAGCAAGAAACTTGACAGAAATCATTAGCTACACAATTAAAATGTGTGTTAATACTGTACAGAAGGTGTATTATGTGTTGAAGGTAATAGGTATAGGCTAGCAGTAAAATATGCAGTGGATATTGTGCATGTGGGTTGAACTTTAGTCAATTAAGTCAGCATTCAACTCCGACAATGTAGTTGCTCTATATAGAATTAAAAAAATAATAATTTATATGTATTGATAACTGTAATGGGCCACAAGGATAAATCCTAATAAATGTTTTTTTTATCAAATGTGACCTTCAGAGGATTTCAAGGCCTTATATGTATTAAGCACTTTTATGTTAGCCCATAAAAAAGGTATCACTACCTATGCTAAATTGAGTAAACGCTTAAAAATACCAAGTGACGAATCCAACTGTGTGAGGTTAATGTATCTAATCTATAACTTGGTTTGTGTGATTAGAAATATTTAACAGCTTTCTGTGGTTGATGTAGAAATTGCAAGCAGCTCAACTAAAGCTTTGAGTAAATGAGCCCCCCTTCTACAACGATGTCAATAACAGATCTACAAGCTTCCTAGCAGCATCCAGGTCATGTTGATGGTAATATGTAGATTGTCTCTTCCTGAACCAAAGGGCTATAATTAATAGGCTGTGAAGCTGCCTTCTCCTTACTTAGTAAGATTTGAACTCCATTCATTTGAAGGGGTTGAAATCCTCCAGAGCAAGGGAAAACACCTTCAAATCATATTGAGGAAAGGCTTATATTTTTCCATGATTCTGTTCTTAGAAACTTACCTCATGTCACTGAAACACCATTCATTAGAATGAATAACGAACATCAACTACACAGGGCGTTATTTACTAAAACCAGTGCAAAATAATTACACCAGATTTATCAAAGGAAAAAAATCCATTACTTTGGATGGGATTCCTTTTCATTAACACATGTAGCCAGGTCCCCTCTGGGCGCCCCCCACCCACCCTGGCTTTCTACTTACCTCCGCTGCAGCTGGGGAGAGCGCGGCTAGGCAGGGAGGTGCAGGGAAGTTGCGCTGGGCGACCGGGTTGCTGGGAGGTTTGCGGCGCACCTGACAGCGGAGGCCGCCATGTTGAATTGGCCGCGCAGAAGCACTCGCGCATGCGCAGAAGATATTCCGAGTTGCGGTGGCCATCTTGCACCTTCTCGCGCATGCGCAGGAGCTAGTATAGCGGTGGCCATTATAAACAAAGCTCCACAGGGGAACTACAATTCCCAGCAGCCCCAGGGGCTGCACAACACATGGGCAAGCACAGCCAATAGGGATGCTAGGATCTCGGCAGGCAGAAGGATACATTTGGCGCGCTCAGGAGACCACGCCAGTCGGAAGAAGGAGCTGGAACCAGCAGGTAGGGCCTCAGAGCCAGTGGCTCTGAGACTAGGCCCAGTATATCCCCCCTTAGGCCCAAGGTAGGACCCGACTCACAGTAGCTTGTGGTTGCTGCAGGGAAGGCCCAATTAGCTAGGGACATTTCCCCATTTACTGTCTAATGTCAGGGACACTGTGAAGACGCCGTACGATGACTGCGGCCTGTGCTCTGGGACCAGACCACCACCGTTGTAAGAGACCCTGTAATGTGATATTATCCACGCCAGATTTCACCCAACGCAGAGGCGGACGACGTCGCTGGATCGGTGGATCCCTGTTGCTATGTCTTCCGCACCGGTGGGTACCTCAACTAAGTGCACCAACACTCCACGGGACAGTGCTATCTCCTACACTTTTGGGTGGGCCCTGACATTGGGGGAAAAGGACACCAGGGTATTGGTGCCAAGCACCCTATGTACTTTGGAGACACTTACTGGTGGTATCAGGTTGGGGCATTGTTATTCTGTGGGGTACTGTGGTCTGTGTTCAGTAAAGGTTGTTGTTGTTATATACCTGACTAAGTGTATTATTGTTATTGTTCCTGTAAGGGGCCTATCCCGACACTTTGGGATCCCTTACAGGTGGAGGCGCTGCACGAGACAACCCAGAATCACCCCAGGCTCCCAGTGGCGGAGGGTCAGACCTCCTGGTTACCAACAGGTAATAGCAGCATTGGCAGTTCCTTCCCAGGTAAGGGGGAACAAGGACTACACACATATAGTGCTACAGTATTTTATGTCCTAGTTTTGCAGCCAAGAGACATTAGTAAATAGACCCCATAGATTTTATGACTTACAAAAGTAATCAAACTGGGCAAATTATGTTTCCATTATTATTTTAAAAAAAATAAAACACAGACAAACCATCCTTACATATGTTTATTTTTTTATCAGAATATATGGCATTTGTTGTTTGTGAGACAATGCAAACTTTCCTACACTTGGTAGGTGCAATCAATTAAATGATGGTAATTTGGGGATTTAAATAACTTCTAAAAACCTTGGTTCTTTAGAAAGTTTCCACTGTTCACATTTAAGATAGTACAATCACAATCAAGTACAATGTTCATTAGTGAATGAAAGACAGTACCCAGACTCCCTCAGGGGTTCTGCACTTATAGCAGCAGTCCAAGCTGTCGTTTTTTATATTTTTTCCCCCCTTTTAATATGTTCATCAATATAATCCACACAATGATAAGTAATTAGCTAAGTTGCTGATCAGTCCGTTCTCCTGTGATCAATCAGCAAAGATTTGGCTCGGGGTTCACTAAATGGCTATCAGTGCAGCAGAAGAGGACCAAAAATGCAAAGTTCTTTGGGTCAGATCATGTAACCAGGCAATCACTATATACAATTGGTGCACTGCTAGAGAGAGGGCAGGGTTCAAAAAGGAGTGTTCTAGAGCTAGTTTCAGAAGAGGAAGGAGATGTGACTTTGTAAATGGTTGCTATAGAAACAAAAAATGCTTGTTACATTATAATACATTAAAATGTAATTTAGAGTTGTTTAAAAAAAAAAAAAAAAAAAAAAAAGGCTACAAGTATTTTCTCATAGTACAGAATTGCTTGGTCTGCAGCTTTAACATACTGTTCAAGCGATGGGTCCAAACCCTGCATTGCTGCTTTTACCTCTTCTTTAAAATACTGTATATATTTTTTTCTTCTTCAGGAAAGCAGAAATTCGCACAGGGCAATGACATTAAGCCTCTGAAACAGCACAGCAAACTTCTTGGAAAAATCTTTCACATATTTTAAGAGTATTTATTCTACATAGTCTTGATCAAAATAAACTTTGGCACTAAACTACTTCAATTAGTTTTGTGCATTTGCTTTGACCAAGCCGGCCACTGTCTGGCATTGCATAATAATAATAATAATAATAATAATAATGCAAGAAATCATAAGCTCCGAAGAAAAATGATACCAAGCTGTGCTTTCCTTTCCCACTGACTTCTAAATAAAGCTCCTGCTTCTGCACTGACAAAGACACAGCCGCGCTCTTCCTCTCAGCATGTTTTCTGACAAATCCTAAAACAATAAGTGGAAAGCGGGGGAGAATAGTTGGAACCAACTACCCTGTTTCCTTCCACCATGTACTGTACATAATGCAGATACTCAGTCAGGATATCTCTTCCATAGTTTAAGTAATAACAACAGACAGGCCTTTACTAAAAGTAAGTGATTTAAGGACTGCCTAGATCATTTAAGGACAAGTGAACACACTGAGAAAAAAAATTAAACAAAGACAGCAAGTTCGGTTTTATCCAAGTAAAATACACAGGTTTTTTTTTTTTTTTTTAACTCTATCTCTGTTTTTACTGTTGAATGCACATTTACGTTCCTAACGAAGAAGAAGAAGAAGGGAGGGTGAAAGGTACATCATTCACAACTTCATACTTAATCCCAGCCAGGTGTTCCTAAGCAGCTTTCTCAAAGCCACAAGTTTGGGGCTACCCCATTTAAATGAATCCAGGGTAATGCTGCCTTGCAGCTGGGTTTACAGACAATGAGTAAAGGTTAAAGGCTTTCCCAATCTGTACTTGACATGCTCTTTTTATACACTGTCTCAAACTTAGAAGTAAATTGCTGACAGGCAATAGCTAACTAATCACAACAAATAAAAGCATGAAAGAATTGCTACTAGCTGAAACCTATGATCTTTTCAAAAGAGAGAAAAAATAACAAAAGTTTCTATTTAGGAGCAATGCACAATTTTTTAACGACCCATTCATTCTCCCCCTCCTTTCCCACCACTGCCCTCAGGGAACACTGTCAAAAAACACATTTCCCTTTCTCAGCTATGTAACCATGCTAGTAATAACAGACTGTATCGCTGAACTAAATTATCAACATACAGTAGAGAAGCTGGCCAGCAGCAAGACAGAGTTTGACACCTTGGCTAAAAGCCAGCCTAACAGTTCGCAAATGAATGTTCCATTCCCACAGAGCAGCCATAAACTTTGTAAGTCATATAAAAAAATCTGGCTACAGAAAACTATAAAGCCTTTAAGAAATAAGTTACATAGCTCTAGAATTAGACTTTTCATATACACACTTTGCATAACTCTCTGGTTTTGCTTTGCCACTTCTAATTGGTTTGGTATAAATGAGCCGTCTGAAAGCATTTGCGATATTAAGCACAGATGTAATTATTTTAAAGTCAAGATGTATGGGGTAATATCTAGTGCAATACAACAAGAGTCAGCTCATTATGTCTATACTTCAACACTTTTTGGTGCTGCATTTCTATCCGATATATGATTTCACATGTAAAGACAATTGGGCAACAACTTAACACTGCATCTTGATATAGAATATATACAGGAAGATTTATGACGTAGTACATTTAAGCACAAACTATTGTGAGTGACATTACCATTGGTGAATGGGCCACAATGTGTTTTGTGGCACCAGGGGGTGTCGTACTGTATGAAATAGCAACACTTAGTAAATAGGGTCCAGAAAATGTTAGGTAATACATCTTCCTGATTTATCTGCATATACAAACGTTTCTTAGAACCATTCACAAGCTGAGCTTTCAGTCATGTCTTTCATAACAATATTCCGTTTTCAAACTACACATAATTGTAGTTACATGTTCCTGGAATCAGACCACATATAGGGGCAGATGTAATAAAGTTTATTTCAAGGCAGTTAGCGTTGGATCAGGTGCGATAGTCCACATCGGACCTTAGTGAATCCTGGCAACAGAGGGCTCTAGTGTTGTTCTAGGAATAGCACAAGAGCCAGCACGCCAAACATTTGGAATATACCTGTTGCTCTGGAGGCTCTTCAATGGATGTAGGAGCAATTATAACTGAACTGGGGGATTTCCTCTTCTGCTCAGGGCAGTGTAGAGTCATGTGAAATCTGTAATTGCAATCACATTACCTTAGAGACCAAGGGGGCTATTGCTGAAAGTCTCCTGGCTGAAAAACTATTGCAACAGATACATATTTTAATTGAAATACATTTTCTTCTTTCATAAATCTGGTGCCATATGTTTCACAGCTGCAAGACTGTGATAGATAGAGCCCCAAGTGTTTATAGCATTTTGTAAAACACAGTATTTTGGCACTGAAGTGGTTAAGTTATTCCTTTTGATAGTCACGCTGAGCTGAAACTGAACTAGACTCTAACCTTGGTTTGGAATATGAGCGTTCTAATATATAGCTACTTACAGTATCACTTAAATCAGACACACAATGTTATGGTGGGTAAAAAAGTGACAAAACCTTCCCCTGTACAGTGTACAGAAAATACATATACCACTTGTGAGCACATTCACATGTCTTAGACAGATCGGCAAACCTTGTTTTTCTCCATTATCTCTTAGCACAGGGGTGCACAAAGTTTTCAGTCTGCGCCCCCTGCCTGCTCTCCCCCCTTGCTCGCGTTCCCCCCCCCCCCCCCTTACCTGGTCTCCGGTGTCAACTGTCACCGCGGGGTCCTGTGACATCACGTCAATATCACATGGCCCAGCTATGTTATTTGACGCCGTGTTGCCATGGCGAAGTATCAACCGAAGCCATAAGAGGCAAGATAAGGGAACTTACAGAGGCCTTGTGCGCGATACCTGACATTTAATGTAAGTGCTTCGAGGCGGAGCATAGGCCTCAGAAAATGTCGCCCCCCCCGCCAGTTTGCGCACCCCTGTCAGCATACAATACTTTAGCTGCAGCAAGGGATTCTGGGTAATGGTATGCATCACTTTTTTTTGCTTTTTGTCCATTTCAACATTGACCCCTATTAGCTTTTGCCTTATTACACAGTATTTTCAGCACAGCCTGGGTTAAACAAGCGCATAGCCAGTGAACCCATATCAGTTACATGAAATATAGCCTTGCTGTTTCAATAGGACTGCATCTGTAGAGAAAGCCCATATTTATTAAAGTCTCCTGGCTTTGAACCTGGGGCAAAATTAGAGCAAGCGAACAGCACCAGATTTATCAAAGAAAACCATTACAAAGAAAGGGATTGTTTTCTTTGATAAATTTGGTGCCATTCTTTTATACAGGCTTTGATGAACTTTTGCATCTGGGAGACTTTGATATTTTTATATACGATGTATGCTGACTTAAAGGTGACGAGCATTGATAAACCTGGCCCAGTTTAATTATGGATGATGGTACCTTCATTTTATGAATTCATACCAAAAAATGCCATAAGTATAACACACTGTTCCTTCAAATAGATTATCTGCATAGTTTCATTTTTAAGTTCCAAGTACTGTAGTTTCTAGCCAAAAAAAAAAAGCCTTTCAAAATAAGTAGAAACAAATGACAGGAAACTGGAACCACAGAATAAAGTAAATAAACATATTTTGGAATGTGTATGCTTTAGAAGCTACATACGTGATGTAGAATTAATACCCTGACTGTGGTATGCCACTATATTCATATAATAATTTAACATTTAGTTATAACTTAATATTTACAGTATATTGAACATGTAAAGGTACAATACCTTCTGCCTTCAAAGTCAGGCACTGTAGGTTTCAGAAAGAAACGTTTTACCTGTACCAACAGTGCATCTCAATATTTACAGTCTACCCATCACAACTATATTTGTATTGCCATGCCCCTCCTTACATCTCATTCGTAATTTCTCGCTGTGCACCATCGAGACTCTCGCGTTTTGCTCAAGGATTTCTTCTCCCTACCTCCTTTGTATCTAAAGCCTGCACCCGCCTTAAACCTTTCTCACTGACTCCCCCACACCTCTGGAATGCACTTCCCCTTAATATACGACTAGCACCCCCTCTATCCACCTTTAAGGCCCACCTTAAAACACACCTGCTTAACAAAGCATATGAGTAGCTCCGTGGCTGATACTGTACACCTACATAAACCTTGGCCTCTTGTAGACGCACTAACCAGAACGCCCTCCTACTGTTTCTGTACGTTTTTCCTACCTACGAATAAGATTGTAAGCTCTTTGGAGCAGGGACTCCTTTTCCTAAGTGTTACTTTTATGTCTGAAGCAGTTCTTCCCATCATGTGTTATTTGTATTATTTGCTATTTATATGATTGTTACGTGTATTACTGCTGTGAAGAGCTATGTACATTCATGACGCTATATAAATAAAGACATACATACATACATTCCGCATATACGGTATTTAAATGTGAGCATGAAATTGAAGGTACGGTACAGAAAGGAGTTATTAGATCAACAAAGTAAGCCGTATATAAAGTAACTAATCCTGTGAAAGTTTCACTGTTCAGTTCAAGATATGTTTCATATTTGCAACATTAGTCACAAATAAACTAACGGAGAGCTAAAGGTTCATGTTCAGCCATATACGGACAGAGAAAGCACCTGCATCTTTCAATTTGTAGTGATTATGTTGCCTTAGAAAACCATAGACAGCACCTAATGCCATCTTAAAAAACACATGACAGAGCAGGACGTGTGGAGGTGCAGCTCCATCCTAGTAGAACTCATATCAGTGGGATTAATATCACAGCTTGAGGAGCACTCGGTAACCAGATGTACAGTTTATGAATTAAATTTAAAAATAATCTTTAATAATATCCTAGTTAAAATAAAGTGTACAGAAAAGACAAACTTATAACAAACATATGACCTAACAGATAGCAAAATAGATGGTGTCTCCTGGGTAGAATATGCTAGGTATATAGTATTATTCCACCCAGTCCGTGGAAAATGACTTAATTGTCAGTATAAGTCAGCCAATATTTGAGCAATAAGTATCAGTCACAGATTGTTCACTTCATGTTGGACACTGACATATTTTATCTGCTTTCAGAGTGCCAGTATTCACCCTGTTCTTGCTGTAGTTGCAATTATCTTGTGGTTAGAAGAGATGTTACATTTAACCTTATGAAGCAGTAATTAATGAACTATAATGTTGCCATAGAGTGGTCAGATGCTAACACATAAATAAGCTCACTGGAAGTATTTAATTATAAATTCCCCTTAAATGTGTGTTAGATTTTATACAAAATGTTGCTTACTGCCACAATACGTTAAGTGATCTGATACATCTCAGGCTCTTTATACTAGCGAATCTCCAGATGTATATATAACACCCTGGCAGAAAACGGTCAATAATAAAAACAAGGAAGATCCAGATAATTGTACTGGATATGGTGCTGGATATGTACAATTAATTACTACTTCCACAGGACACAGGAAATAATAAAGAGACTGGACAGTCAGGCCTTACTCCAGACCCCCTCTACTGATTAAGCTGAGGGTGGAAGGGGATGAGAGACCTGACACTCATCACAGATAACTGTACCTGCACTTAATAGAAAGCAAAAGGGAGGGGGGAGACTATCCAGTGTGCTAGGCCCTACCTGATCGCAAGAAGGGCCACTGCCTCTCTGTGAGAGGGAAGGTAAAGACAGAACGAACCCCCCTCTCTCAAAACACCCCACTTCCATTCACCTACCATTACCAGAAAGCAGACTAACTGAGCAGGACCCCCCTAACTTGTCACAAGACCCTGACGACCAGGGCCACAGAGCTGGGGACTCCACGCATGGGGCACGAGCCAGGGGGCAACCCTGACAACTAAGCCTTAGACAACCAAGCCCCCAGGACCAGAAGGAGAGGAAGGCCAGACAGAGCACAGCTGCATAGGGACATCATCACCAGACAACTGAAAGAGGACAAAACTGAGACATACAGTATATAACCTGACGGAGTGCACTGAGAGTGGAGGAAAACCTGCATAGAGACATGCAAGATAACAACTAAAATGGACATATGAGATCCTAGCCCTACCTAAGCACCTGAGCAAAATACATGTTAATAGACAATCCCAAGCTAACAAAGCAATCAAAGTGAATAAAACCCGATAAGAGCATCAGACAGAGCAATGAGATGCCCCCCCCTCCCCCGAAGAAAATGCAAAAGCCAGAGGCATCGACGTTCTTTAATAAAAAAAAAGCGACCCTCACCGCACCAGGGAAAGAAGATGGTCCCGAGCACGTGAACAGGAGGTGGCCGACTCGGATCCAGACACAGAGAGAGAGTCAAGTATCAGAAAAGACCTGAGAGCATGGGTCAAAGAAATTAAACAGACTTTTGACGAAGAGCTCCAAGGAGCTATGAAGGCCTAGAATCAGAAATCAAGGCAGTAGAAAAGAGAACTACAAGCCTTGAAGAAGCCATGGAAACCGTCACAGAGAGCCATATCTCGAGGGACTCAGAAATCAAGCTGCTGAAAGAACATATAGCAGAGCAACAGGAAGCACGTGAAAATGCAGAAAACAGGTCTTGATGAAATAACATCAGGATAAGGAATGTCCCAGAGTCGGTAAGACCAGGCGATATCAGACCCTACCTACAAAGGCTGTTCCAGAGTATAATTCCTGAAGCGACAACAGAAAGGCTAGAGATGGATAGACCGCACAGAGCACTGAGACCTAGAGACTACGAGGGGAGAGGCCCAAGGGATATCATAACCAGTCTCCACTATTTCTCAATGAAGGAAGAAATCCTCCAAAAAAAACAGGAATCTGAATAATATATGCTTCGGAGAAGCCGACATCCAGATATTCACGGACATCGTGCCAATAACTCTGGCAAAAAGGAGAGGACTGAGAGAAATTACAAGTCTACTTAGAAGTTCTAAAGTTGGATACCAATGGGGATTCCCTTTCTGCCTCCAAGCCACACACAATGGAAAACAGGCTACAATGCGGAGACAAGCTAAGGGCCCGGAATTCATCAAATCCGTGGGGATAGAAGTTACCCTGGAAATGGCAAGGAAACTTCAACAAGCACAACACCTCCCAAGAAGGGAGGCTTGGAGCAGAACGGGGACAAAGACAAGGAAGACGACAGAAGAAGACCTAGACCCGAGAGCAATTGACGAAGTCCTACAGTGCGATGAGGAAGAGTCTCAGGCGAAAGAAAGGAAAGAAGCAGAAAGGTGTACCATTTTGTACAGGTGGGGAGAACTAAAAAGGTCACCGTAAAGCTTGAAATGAGGAGCGCCATTCCCTTTTCTCAAGACTATCTTAGAGACACAGGTCAAAATTGAATTGAGACAAGATAAGTCGTTTAGGCCATTGTTTAGAGAATATAGAAATGCAATAGTTATAAAAGTTTAAAATGTTTGTCTTAGAAACAGTTTCAAATACAGCCTTCAGATTGGGAACCTAAGGACATGTCCATGACAAGAGGGAAAGCTGAAGGATGTATAGGAGAAAAGGGTCAGCACTATGATATTTAGACCAGTTCTCACCAGCAATGTTTCTTTGCTACAAGGAGAATCAAAGTTGGAGTTAACAATGTGTGTGTTTTGTTCAGGTCAAATACTTAAAAAAAAAAAAAAAAGTGTTTGTCTAATTAGTAGCTCGAGTTTAAAGAAGATCCTTATTAGGGAACGCTCAGGATTGGGCAGAATTGATGAGAAGGTTTAGAAGATGAACGATGGATTTCAGGTACCAAAGTCAAGCCCACCCACATTACCCGACCCTACACACCACAACCACCACCTAAAAGGTAGGGCCAAAAGTCCAGAATGTATATGGGCTTCATCCACAACCATGTTAAAAACCCTATATTTTTCCCCCCATGTTTCACCTAACTCTTCCTCCAACAGTTCCACAAATACCCAAACACTTATACAACCACCGCACCAGACCATATGAGGCTAACACTAGGTGAGATACATATAGAGCGACATATAAATGGTTAAATAACTAGTAAGCTAAAAATTGCCTCCCTAAACGTCAAAGGACTGAACTCACCAGGGAAAAGAAGACTAATGTTTACAGATTTCAAGAAGAGCCAGGGGGACATCTATATTATACAAAAAACCCACCTAAATAGAGAAGACAGGACAAGACTTAAAGATAAAATGTTTCCACAGATATATAACTCACCAGCCTAGGACAAAAAAGGAACTATAGCAGAACTATACCAGACTCTAATTACACAGAAAGTTGAATTACCAAGTAAAAACAATCTGGACTGGGAAAATGATATGGGTGGGTACTGGAGAGAGACGAGTGGACGGAAATATATGAGAGACAAGCTAGATCGTCTAGGTGCTCAGCAATCCGAGAAATCAATCTCAAGATACTACATAGGTGGTATTATACCCCGGCCAGGCTCCATTCGTTCATCCCAGATTCTTCCCCCCTATGTTGGCACAACTGTGGCCAAATAGGCTCACTCTAACATATTTGGTGGACATGCTCGAAGATTACAATATTCTGGAGAAAAATTAAAAGACTAATAAAGAGAATTACGGGACTAGACTGCCTATTAAATATAGAGACAATACTAATCATAAAACCAATAGAGAATATAGGGAAGAATGTAGACAACTAATGATACATATTATGTCCTCAGCCAAGGCAGTTATAGCTAAAAACTGGAAGCAGAACGATCCACCGACAATAGCAGAGGTCAAAAACAAATTAAATTATATTATGATAATGGAAAAACTTACCATTTCAATCCAGGACAGATATGAAGGATATATATAGATATCTTTTGAATAAAATGGTCTTTTAGTTTAACTCTTTGGCCAAAGTGTTTTAAGCCCTTGAGCCCCTCAAAGGCAGACCACTTCTCAAGGGTCCTAACACTAATATAAATTCTTAATAACCTGTACATTACCAGGAAGAATGATTTATAATAAATCTGTCAAAATTAGTTGCATAGTTCTAAGTCTGATTGAAGCTCTTATTAACCTGTATAATACCAGGAAAAGCACTCTGTAATAGATTTGTCGCAATCAAACTGCATGCAGGTTCCCATGAGTGTGGAAGGTGGAATGTCGCATGCTGGTATTATACAGGTTAATAAGAGCTTCAATCAGACTTAGAACTATGCAACTAATTTTGACAGATTTATTTATATATACAAATACACAGTACAGTGTATATATATATATATATATATATATATATATATATATATATATATATATAGGCACTGTACTGTGTATTTGTTTCTTTGGAAACTGGGCTCTGTCTGTGTTTCATGTTCTGTCTCTGGTTTTTTAAATATATATTGCCATGCTCAGTACCACTCCTCTTTGACACTTATACGCTTATATATATGTTGTGGTCATTTTTGTGGTTCAATATGAGCTTATAGGGGTCCTGTATTTTCAGATATAAAGGGTATCTGAAGATATGTGTACCATGGATGATCTACTGGGAAGCTAATGTTTAAAAACTTTCTATTCATTCTATATCTAGCCAGTAAAAATGTGACGGTAACATGAACCAAGCCAAACTGCAAATGTATGTGTAATAAAGTCTAAATGGATGTACTTTAAACAGTCAAGATTGAAATGTACCCCCCATCCACTCCCCCCACCTATTTTTTCTTTTGTATCCCTTCCCCCCCCCCCTCTACCTCCTCCTAAATAAAACTTTTAAAAAAAGAACAATAAAATACAAGTTTAAAAACAAACAAACAAACAAAAAAAAACCTATGACCTGTAGAGCAGGGATGCGCAAAATTTTCCCCGTGCGCACCCCTGCCTGCTCTCCTTGGTGCCTCATGCCCCACCCTACTCGGCCCCAGCATCAAATGATGTGTGGGGTCATGTGACGTCCCATTGCCATGGTAACGTGACATCATGTGACACCGATTTACCATGACGACTCATCACTGGAAGGGAAGGGAAGTGTGTTATAGAGGCCTTGTGTGGTCCCCCGGCATTTAATTTACATGCCTGGGGGGAGAGCACAGGACCTCTATAACTGCCGCACCCCCCCCAGAAAATAAAGTGCCCCCCCCCCCCAATTTGCACACACCTGCTCTAAAGTCCGGCTCCCCTTCTAATTAAATAACCCCACAATGCTTCTTTTGATCAAAGTAACTATATTAAGTTATATCAACAAAAAAGGATCTTGCAATGCTGATCGTCAGTGATCTTGAGCCCATGGCATTGCTGCAGCTTGTGAACCCTGTTCCAGCATATGTATAACTGATAACGGGGAACACTCCCCAAAATCAATAGCCCGAAGGGATGTATCCCATTGTATACCAACCATTACATTTTAAGTCACCAATAATTTGACCTCAGCCTGGGGTCAACTCCACTCCAACTCCACCAAGCTGGAGCTATTTAATTCAAAAGATTAACAGACAACAAAATAAAGAAAGGGGGAAAATATTGCTTCACTGGAAGGCCACGAGGTAAGAAGCTTTCCCCATGTAGTCATCCCCTTATATGATCTTGCCAAGGGCACTCCACTAACAAAATGTAACCCTTAGCCTGGTGGAGGGATGGGACACAGCCGATTGGTCATGCTGTAGCAGTCCTAGCGCTTTCTTTTTTTGTAGAATTCAACTTTTGTACTCTGTCACTCTATTCAGCGACTTTTATTCTCTCTTTTTTTTAAAGTGAAACTTCTTTGCTAGCGCCTACAGGGTTTTCATGGGAAAAAATGTATTGCCTTGTAAGGAAAAACCGTAACAGAAGTGACTCGCTACTAATGGGTGCGTGCCCGTTGCGCACGCATGTGCCCGTCGCGCATGCATGCACCCGTCGCACATGCGCAGAAGAGGAGCTTCCAGGCCCCACCACGCATGCGCAGTACCGCACTTATCCACCTCCAAGTACATTGACTCTCACCCCTCTTACAGCACGCATGCGCACTAATGGCCGCAGGCCTCTGTGCTTGGCCGCGGGCCTCTGCACATGCGCTCCACCAAAGACAGGACTGACCAAGGAAGAGGAGAGGAGCCGGGAACACCGGGCAGGGAAAGTGTGAGAGGGCTGCTTCCCCCGAGATCCTGATGCTGAAACAGACAAAGTCACACACACGCACACAGTTAGTCAGACACAGACACACACAGTCACACACCAAGTCACACACAGTCATACACACACATGCAGTCACAGTGTCACACACACAGAGAGTCACACAGAGTCACATGCGGTCACACACACAGAGTCACAAACACAGTGACATACACACAGTGACACACACATGCAGTTACACACGCAGTCACACGCGCAGTCACACACATGCAAAGTCACACGTACGCGCGCAGAGATTCACACACGCACGAGGAATTGACCGTTAGTATAAATATATTAGTGCCGTGCACGTGCGTTCTAAGTCACACTTCTTTGTGTTTTTCCACTGATATTGTGTTTTGATTTTTAATTAAAAACATCACCAGCAAAAATACAATTTGTGTGACAAAAGACAAAGAAGTTTCACATAAAATGCACGTGCTCTGCACTTTTTTTTAACGGTAAGGGACCCAGCAGCATCTTGTCCATAATTCTTAGATTTGTGGGAGGGTATGACTGCCATTTCCTCTATAATAATAATAATACAAATAATAACTTTACTGTATTTCATATAGTGGTTTCTTCCCAATGGGACTCAGCATTATACATAGGATTTTTATGCTGATAAACTTGTTTTTGGTGTCTGAGGCACAGGGAGATAACATGACTTTCCCAAGGTCACAAGGAGCTGAAACCAGGATTTGAACTAGGCTCCCTTGCTTCAAAATCAGTGTCATTGTTTACAGAATCCACGTTGTTACTTACTGAGCCACTCATTCAGCCATTTAGGATATAATGGTTTACAGACTAGCGGTTCAATGCACATAACAGACATTTCTAAGGAGACATTATTATTATTATCGGTTATTTGTAAAGTGGCAACTTATTCCGCAGCGTAGTACAGGGGCGATACAGACTTATGTAAATTACAGAAACAGAATGACATACCAAATAAGGACAAACAAGCGCAATCGGATACAAAAGGTAATGCGGGCCCTGCTCATGACAGCTTACAATCTAGTGGGAATAAGGTTTAAAAAAAAGAGTACATTTGTGGTTTCTTTTATAAAAATAAAAACATAAGGAGCTCGCAGAAAATTTGAAAACTCACAGAAGATTAAAAAAAAAAAGTATTTGATTATATTAATAAGGCAAAGTAATTTGCAAGGAAAAATGTTTATGCCAAGCAAGTGGAACTGCACTAATTAAAAGAGGTTGTCTTCAGCACAAGAACATGAAAGAGCACCGATTATGATATCATTATGGCATACAATCTGCAGGGGATGTGGTACTGTAGCTGCATCCCTGTTACCCACCCAAGAAGGGATCTCAAGTAGCCTGAGAATTGAAACTTTCCTTTGAAGTGGCAAATCTGATCAGATGGTGTGTGGGCAAGAGACTCAAAGTATTTCAGATTGCTGCAGTTAAACAAGGGATGAAGAATGTCCTCCAGATGAGAGCATTGGATCTATATTAAAATGAGTTCAAGTGTGGATGTATGTTATAGAGCAAAGTACAAAAGAAACACTAGTGAACTGTGAAAGACAAAAAAAAATAGCAGTGGAGTTTAACCCTTATATCTTCAATATTTTGTGATCCTACATTTTAAAATTGACCAGATATAAAAAATGTGAAAAGTGAAAAAATTGAGTTTAGCAACTTAGTCATATCCTTACAATACTGTATGTTGTAACTCGTCCTCTATAATGGGCAGGCATCTCAGCCTTCCTTTCCCAGCAGGAGTGTTGCATATGATTAGTGTCTTGCCATTCGTGGTATCAGACACTCAAGTCGTGTAAGGCTGACAGCTGTTCTGTTCATGTATTTAAAGAGGTTTTGAGTACTGTAAGTTCAGTGAGCAGAGGTAAATGCTACTCATATGTTTGCCATGATAATTAATAATACATCATTCAGAAAAGTGTTAATATTGCCACACACTTGCAACGCAATAGGTTGCAGGCCCCTTTGGCAGTGAAAAGATTTATGGATCACTGCAGGCTTGAAGGGAAACATCTTTAACCACACCACTTACAGAAAACTATGGGTGGGCACTTTCAGTGGTGTTTTGTTTTTAATTCTTAAAAATGTGGGTTTTAGTTTCAGTTGTGGTTTTGGTTCTAACAATTCATTGTGTTTTGGTTTTTCCAAAAGTAAAAAAAAAATTCTTTTGATTTGTAAAAAAAATTATAGAAAAAATGCAAATCTTTCTTTTAAAATCAAAATGTTGGGGCCATCATTAAAGCGGTCAAATTTGTGGTTTTGTTTTAATAGGTGGAAAGCAGGGGGTCTCTGGAGCTGAACCACATTAATTTCAGCTGCGGGGACCCCCTGCTTCCCAAGATACATAGGGGATGATGATAGCATCTCTGTATTTTTAAAGGTCCCGATCACGTGGGCCAATAGGAAACTGCAAGGGATGACATCACAACTTCCTATTGTCACGAGGGACATTAAGGTCACCATTTCGATCACCAAGTATCTCAGGAAGCCAGGTGTCCCAAAGAATAAATTACACAGTTCAGCTCCGCAGACCCCATGCTTCAAACCAATGTAAAAAAAATAATTAAGTAATGCAGATACCCAGCAAGCTCTCAGAAACCCCCCAAAATTACCACAATATATACAGTGGTGTGAAAAAGAAAGTACACCCTCTTTGAATGCTATGGTTTTACATATCAGGACATAATAACAATCATCTGTTTGTTAGCAGGTCTAAAAATTAGGCAAATACAACCTCAGATGAACAACAACACATGACATATTACACCGTGTCATGATTTATTTAACAAAAATAAAGCCAAAATGGAGAAGCCATGTGTGAAAACTAAGTACACCCTTACTGCTTCCATAGGAGTTAAGATGCTAAGTAGCAGACGATCAGCTAAGGGTGAGCGTGCAGTCCTATTCAGTTAGGTGCGCACTGCACGAGCACCTGTAGAGGGACTCCCTGACATGGCGCGCATTACGGAGCTCCGTCTGCCTCACTCCACGGGATGCAGTGGAAGGGGAAGCATCGTCCCACTGCCATTCTGCAGATCTGAAGGGGGAGGTCTGACAACCTCCCACGGCCCTGCACACAGGGTGAGAAGCTTGGAGCGCAAAGGTTTGCCCGGCGCCATGCGCGTGCGTTGGGCAGCACGCATGTGCTGGACTCCAGAAGATCATGATCAGCTGCCTGGACCACACAAAACTCTGCTGCACAGGTGGGTCCCCTCCCAATGAATACAGTCACCCACCAAGGCAGTCAAGGCAGTCACCCAATCAATCAGTCACCCACCCAGTCGATCAGTCACCCACCCAGTCAATCAGTCACCCACCCAGTCAATCAGTCACCCACCCAGTCAATCAGTCACCACCCACCAAGTCAATCAGTCACCCACCCAGTCAATCAGTCACCCACCCAGTCAATCAGTCACCCACCCAGTCAAGCAGTCACCACCCACCAAGTCAATCAGTCACCCACCAAGTCAATCAGTCACTCACCCAGGCTCTGAGTCAGTCATCCACCCAGTCAGTCAGTGAGTCAGTCACCCACCCACCAAGTCACCCACTCAGTCAAGGTCACCCACTCAGTCACCCACCCAATCAATCAGTCACCCACCAGTCAATCAGTCACCCACCCAGTCAATCAGTCACCCACCCAGTCAATCAGTCACCACCCACCAAGTCAATCAGTCACCCACCCAGTCAATCAGTCACCCACCCAGTCAATCAGTCACCACCCACCAAGTCAATCAGTCACCCACCAAGTCAATCAGTCACTCACCCAGGCTCTGAGTCAGTCATCCACCCAGTCAGGCAGTGAGTCAGTCACCCACCCAGTCAGTCAGTGAGTCAGTCACCCACAAAGTCAGTCAGTGAGTCAGTCACCCACCCAGTCAGTCAGTGAGCCAGTCAGTCAACCACCTAGTCAGTCAGTCACCCATCCAGTCAGTCAGTCACCCACCCAGTCAGTCAGTCCCCCATCCATTCAGTCAGTCAGTCACCCACCCAGTCAGTCTTCTTTGCGTTTTGTCACTGATTGTGTTTTGATTTTTAATTAAAAATAGCACAAATAAAATATCTGTGACAAAACAGTGCAAAAGACAATTGTTTCACTTAAAATTTGCGTGCATTAAAGATTCTAGAATGCAATATTTACTTCAAAGCTACAAAGGAAAGTGCACTAAATATTCTATGGCCCACGGAATATGAACTTGTAGGTACACTTCAAACTTGTAGATTATTTTGACCGGTATACACAAAAAGGAAAAACAGTTAAAGTTTATTTGCAAAGTTAATTAGTAAAAGTATGAATTGCATTCAAATAAGTAGGAATGGTCATCTTTAGAAACACCGGTGGGGGGTGGGGGGTGAAATCACACCTGGAACAGCATCGGCCGCAGATCCAGTGCTCTCTCTGGATGGGGAGAAATAAGAGTCCGGGAAGGGAAGGGAGGAGCGTGGCAAGAAAACCCTGACAGCTGGATTTCTTATTTACCCTATATATATCGTAACTGCCCTATACCTACACTGAAATAACCTATAGTACCTTCTTCCAGATCTGACTCTTAGGCCTCGGTCCCGCTGCGCTCGTTGGCGCGGGCGGCCACACGCGAGTTCCCCACCAGCAGGGGAATCCTCGCGAGCCGGTCCCGGTCCCCCCTGGCTGCACAGCTTACTACACGCTGTGGCGCGTCAGCCGCTAGGGGACACAAGAAAATGGTGATCCCTAGCGTTGACGCGTCACGTGGTGTGGCTGTGAGCCAATGGGGAGGGGAGGGGAGGCTTCGGGAGGAGGAGAGGCTTCGGGGAGCGGGGAGGAGTGTGGAGTGACAGCAGCGTGAGTGCCTGTCTGTGTGTGTCTGAGTGCATGAGTGCCTGTCTGTGTGTGTGTCTGAGTGCATGCGTGCGTGCCTGTCTGTGTGTGTGTGTGTGTGTATGTGTGTGCCTGAGTGCGTGAGTGCCTGCCTCTGTCTGTGTGTGTGTGTATGTGTGCGTGAGTGCTTGCCTGTGTGTGCGTATGTGTGTGCCTGAGTGCGTGAGTGCCTGTCTGTGTGTGTGTATGTGTGTGCCTGAGTGCGTGAGTGCCTGCCTCTGTCTGTGTGTGTGTATGAGTGCGTGAGTGCCTGCCTGTGTGTGCGCGCACGTGTGTGTGTGTATGAGTGCGTGAGTGCCTGTGTGTGTGTGTGTATGAGTGCCTGCGTGTGTGTGTGTTTTACTTACCATCAGCAGCTCCAGCCCGAGCCCGTGGAGGGAGGGAGGGGGGAAGAGTAGCGGGTCCCTCCGCTCAAGCCACGCCCCCCTCCCTGTCAATCCTCCCACTCCTGCCCACCTCCCGCTCCGGCTCCCGCTCCCTACAGACCGCATATCGCAGTCTGTGTATGTCAGCGCACAGCCTGTCTGCAGTGCGGGCGCGCTGACTCTGGGAGCGGGGCCTTAGCCTTAAGCTTCACATGGGAGACATCCCATGTAACAGGGACTTATCACTGTTTGAGAGAAACTGCCTCTAAACCCAGCAGAGTGCTGGTTAATTGCACACAGGTAATCAACCATATTCCACTTGGCTGATTAGGACCTTTAGAAAAAGGCAGGTTTGAGAAACAGGAAGGAGATTCCTTAGCTCACAATGGAGTTGACATAAGGAAAAGGAGGGCTGGGTTCTGAGAGCAAGACAAAAGGGGACAATACCTCTATGTCTGGACCCTCAAGCAGACAACTACCCGGACACCCCTGACCTGAAGGGCCACCTGCATTAAGGTACCACTGAGACTTTGGGGTGATAAGTGGGTAAGGGGCTTTTCCCCCCAGCCTTGCAGAGAGGAACTGGGGAAGTAAGTTAGCCCTTACACAGGGATAGGTGTTTATTGTCTTATGTATATTTTTGTTTGCAGTACTGATTAAAGAAATAGGCAATAACGCCTTATTTTAATTTCACCTTAAACGGTCTGCATTGCATACATCTGCACACATCTCTTACATCCCCCTAACACAGGAGACAGGTAGGGAACACCTCCCCTCCAACATATAACATTGCAGGAATGGTGGTAACTGGAAATTGAAGGACTATGGATCAGGTAAGATCCCAGGTGGGATTGCTGCTTTAGAAATTGTGAAGTGGGGGCATCCAGACACTGGTTAATGGGTTCAGGAAACTAGTCATTCACATCTGGCTTTTATTTCTAGATTAGTGAGGTCATCTGACATACACACACCCACACACACCTATGTAACAACGAGTAATTGTAGTACAGGATAAATGTAATACAATAAATAAACTATTATGTCAAGAACAAATGTTATTAGTTGTTGTTAGGAATGTATTCATTTTTTAAGTGGGGACAGGGCTTGGGGCGGGGCTAGGTGACGAGTTGCTTTTTGAGTAATTTGTCAAGCCCTGTATATGTATAATATATATATGTGTGTATGTATGTATGTATGTAAGTATGTATGTACTGTATAGACAGTATATGTATGTAGCCCTGTTTCCCCTTAAACAAGAAGGTACTGGTGCTGCCGCTACCAGTTTGTTCACAGAGGACCTAAGCCTCCGCCACTGGGAGCCTGTGGTATACTTATCATCTCGGTGCAGCGCCTCCACCAGCAAGGGATCCCAGCGTAGTGGGAGGAGTCCCTCACCGGAACCGATATACACAATAATTACACACAGGTAAATTATAACAATGTTTACTAACACAAACGAAAATATAGCATCCAACATAACACGGCCCTGTAAGGCCTTCCCCAACCAATAACAGCTCCCGGGTGGAACCCCCAAAATCCTGGAGTGTCTGGGCACTTAACCCCGAAGTATCCACAAGCCAGTCCCTCCCCCCCCAAAGCGTATGTGTGGGATAGCGCGCTTCCCTTTGTGTGGTGGGGCCTGTTGGTGCACGTGAATAATACCTCCCTGGTCTCAGTCCAGACCAGGTCAACTAGTAGGAGACTCCGTGGATCCGCGATCTGGTTCTTCACCGCAATCCACCGGCTCATTTACTGCGCAGATCCTTAGGCGGATGCCTCTGGAGGGGCTTCCAGCTGCAGTGTACCCCTTTAAAATAGTCTCTGTTAGAGTGTCCATGCTTTGCTCACAGGCAGCAGGCCGCACTTCACCTTCAGAGATAATGTCCTGCAGCTGATGCCTCTCACTGACACACTACTGGGGAAAGATCCCTATCTAAGGCATTTCCTGCAGCATACACATCATACACCAGCTACAGTGACTCAGGGGATCTAACTTGGACCTGGGGAGAATCTGGCCTAGTCCAGGGTAGCACTGTTCCCTGGATATTACCTTCACCCCTCTCTGTCCGGATCCCGACTGGCATGGTCGCCCTTGGCACCAAATGTATCTATTCCTCCTCTCTGCATTTCCAGGGGCCCTATTGGTCCTCCTGCAACACATGTCAAACAGCCCCAGAGGCTGCTGGGACTTGTAGTCCCCTTCCTAGGCCTATTCCTATGGGCCGCCAACCCTCTGCACTTGCACGAGCCTCCCTGGCATGGCGGCGCCCTTAACCACCGCTCGCCGTGGGTTTCTGGTGACCCGCTCGCTCACAATACCTGTGCCGGGTCCGCCTGCCATTCCGGCGGCACCTGACACCTGCCTGCAGCGTGCCCTGATCTCCCGCACGCCACTGGCAGCCCTGCTTGAGTCCCCCTCTCACGCAGCCCAGAGGTAGGAGGGGGACCTGGTTACATGTATACACACTGTATATATCTATATATGGTGTGTGTGCTTATTGTGCTTTTGTATGTGTATGGAGATTTCTCATTATATAGTGTATGGCATGCATGTGTGTATGCTGCGTGTTTCTGGTATGCGTCTGTACGGTGCATGGATCTGTGTGCGTGTGTATGTGTATGGTGTGTGTTGTGTACTGTGCGCATGTATATGGTGTGTCTTAGGTACGTGTAGCGTGTGTCTGTGTATGGTGTGTGTTAGGTATGTGTAGCATGCATCTGTGTATGGTGTGTATTAGGTACGTGTAGCATGCGTCTGTGTATGGTGTGTGTTATGTATGTGTAGCATGCATCTGTGTATGGTGTGTGTTAGGTATGTGTAGCATGCATCTGTGTATGGTGTGTGTTAGGTATGTGTAGCATGCATCTGTGTATGGTGTGTGTTAGGTACGTGTAGCATGCTTCTGTGTATGGTGTGTGTTAGGTACGTGTAGCATGCACGTGTATGGTGTGTAGTGTGCATCTGTATACAGTGTGTGGGCCACCTGATTCTTGGGCCAGTTGGTTGGGCTTGCCACCCAGCTAATATTTGCCTGCCAGCCCTTGCCTATGTCTATGTATATATTCACACATGCATATATATATATATACAAATGTAACCGTCGTTATTACTGCCACTGCATGTTGCAGCGGGACACATACAACCTCCTCTGATGATTGGATTCCCAGAGGAGGAGAGGCTAGCAGGAGACAAAGGGAGCCCGCTTCAATCAGCAGTTAACACCCTGTGTACAGGAGCGGGGGGTTTCTGGAAGACCGCTTTTTAAAATGGGGGGTTCGTCCTCTGGCCCTGGAACCCCAATGACCTCTGATCTCCCCTCCATGACATAGGGAGAGAACCGGATGGTAAAGGAAGGGAGGAGTTTGATTAAACCAAACTGCAAATGCCCTGAACTATCAGATTCAGAGAATCTGACACCAACCCCTAAATTCAGGGAAATTGGATTTACTGACTCCTGAATTGCTCACTCTTACAATAAATATAATGCATTTTGTATCTTGTTATTATTGGGGTTTGTTTTGGTTCTTTAAGGAGATGAGTTGTTGGATTGTTTGGTGTCCCTAGTCCTGCTCACTTTTGCAATAAATTGAAGCATACATGTCCTCATTTGCTAGATCAGATGAACATGACATGCTTCTCTATTTTGCATTGGATTCACATCAACTGCATGAAACTTTAGAGAGTGTTTCTAAAACATCCCCTGACTCAATAGGACAGCATGGCAGGTGTGACTTCTATCAAGTCTCATAGGATTAGACAGTGAGATTAAATTCACACATCTTCTCAAGGACACTGAATATTTGAGGGACCTGGAAATCTTTCTAATAATTTAAGTCATTTTTAGTTTATTAAGGATAGAAGGGAGGTCATAGGACAAAATGTAACAGAATGAGGAAAAACATCAAGCCACAGAAACATTGTATATATTTAAACAAATGAATCTAGAAAGGTGTGCTAGGCATCATTTCAGCGTTTCATGCAACTAACTACACTGAGCATTTTCTAGTCACATTTTTCATGTATATTGCACCTGAAAAAAGCTGACAATATCTATGTTCATGTGTAATTTAGAAATTAGGAAAAGGAAAACTAGGAACATGATTAATATGGGTAATGCATTAAGAACACTTATTAAAGATGCTTTTTTAAATAGAGTTGTTGCAGACATTATTGCACCCATTATCACATGATAACGGATTACTGCTGCCTTTAGTTTTACCGTGCAATTTGCCATGGTTCCATTCAAAATGGAGCCACAAGTTATAAAATTGCATGATTAAGTGCCTTACTGCATGCCAACGGGTGCAATAACGCCTGCTACATCTGTATAGGCTTTGCTCCATTACCTCTGCAGCACCAATCCCCCCAGGAATCTATATAAATTTAACTCCTTTAATGTTAGTATCTTGCTTCCTAATATAGATGCTCTTTCTTTTAAATGTTTTTTTCGTGTTTCAAATCATGATCTTCCTTCATCTCTGGCATCTGAGGTCAACATGGTAACTTTTAGACTGGGGTAGAGCTCCATTTTTACTTTCTGGAAACTTAATATTTCAAATATTTATATATACTGAATGAAGCATTAGATTTTTTTTTTACATCATTTGTACTGAGGCATCCATTGAAGCAGAGCCCTGCTAGTCTTAGCTCCCTCCACCTTGTTCCAAAGATACTTACCATTTTAGTTGCTGGTGTTTTAGCTTCACTTTGTGAAATCAAAATGGCAGCTCCTACTGTGGGTCCTGCGGGACAACAGGTAACTGCAGTGTCCCCTGATGACAGCGGACAGCTTTGAAAATCCATAAAGTAAACTAAATTAAAACTGTAAGTATCTCATCAACTAAGGGTTTGCCGGAGCTAAAATAGCACAGTTCAATGCCCCCAGTTCGAAAAACAATCAAGATGCACAATAAATGGAGTTACTGCTTTAATACATGCCACCTGTGCTGTGGTTTTATATAATACAGCATGACATTAATAAAAATAAGCTCTGAACCAATTATAGTGGCTGAAATACTAAAAGTCAACTAAAACTTCTATTTTGAATTGGCTCTTCTCAACACATGTACTAAATGTGCTATAAAGTCCCTGGTTTTCCAATAAATGTAATACTGTCTGATTAATAGTTTTAGGTATCTGGTCATGCCCTTTTAGATATGGTTATGTCATCATTCTGCAAATAAAAGTGATTACTAAGTAAAATTGCAAGTGTCACACATGCAAAATACTCTCCTGTTTGAAAGAACATAATTTGACATCACCCTAAAATATATGTTTTTTAAAGTTTAAAGAGATTAATTTTGTGGTTTCCTCTTCTTCATCTTTATTTGTAGAAGTATGGGTATCTTTTTATATCTACATTGGCAACAGTTAATAGAAAACCCTGCTGATTTTCTATGGGTTTTCTGTTACCCAGATTTATCATGAGCTCTCAGATACAATTCATTTGTGATGTCAATCATTTTTGAAGTGAAACTTCTTTGCTGGCGCCTACAGGGTTTTCATGGGAAAAAATGCATTGCCTTGTAACGAAAAAACATAACATAACAAGTGACGTCACACTGCTAATGGGCGCGTGCCCATCACGCACGTGTGCAGAAGAAGAGCGTGCAGGCCCCACCATGAATGCGCAGTATGCTCTTCTCCACCATGTACATTGGCGCTCCCCCTTCTTCCAGCACGCATGCGCACAAAGGCCGTAGGCATCTGCGCATGGCCGCAGGCCTCTGCGCCAGGCCACGGGCCTCTGTACATGCACACGATGGGCCGCAGGCCTCTGCACATGTCTGTGGGTCTCTGCGCATGCGCACCATGGACTGCGGGCCTCTGCGCATGGCTGCGGTCCTCTGCGCAATGCGCCTGTGACAGTGAAGAGGTAACCAGGCTCACTAATAAAGCTTAAGCTTGTTTGGTACCTCTGACCCATGTGTTGGGTTCAGGAGAGTCAGCTCTTGGACCCAACTGTTGTAAAACATTACCGGTAATCATGCGACAAAGAATTGTTGTGTTTTTACCTTTCCAGGGATGCCAACAAGCAGGTGGGTTTTGCGGAGACAGTGTTGTCAGATTGCATCTATCTAGTCAGAGTCCAGAGTTGCTGGTTCCCCTAAAAATGTACCCAGGAATCAGGTCGGATTCCTAGATGCATGTAGACACATTGTCTCGGTAATATCTCCCCTAGGAAACGCTTGCGCGACTCACCACTAGGGGTCCCTTCTTCAACACAGCCCAGAAAGGCAAATGGTACAAAGGGATGTAAAGTATCCCTGTAACTATAAGGGGTTCCAGGTTAGGGGGGATACTCATTTACTGTACAGGTAACGTGCAGCTTCTTATTCTATTTCCCATAACCAAAAGACTTAAAATATACACTTTAAAAATATCCTATGGAACAGCGTTTTTTAAAGTGTATATTTTATGGAACAGTATATTTTAAAACATATCTGCTTGTGCACAGTATTATGAGCTGGGACTTTCAGAACGTGCCACTGTGTCTACCCATACAGTGGAGATGAAAGCCCAGAGGCTGTTCGAGGTGTCAAGACCATTTGGACAGAAGGAAAGGACTCAAGTATTCCCATCCTGAGATCAATGGACACTCTTTGCATTTCCATTGATCCCACCAGACTGGCAGGAGCCAGTCACCGCAGGTGGCATTGAGGGAACCAGGGACAGCGGTGCCAAATTGCACATGCCCTTGGTTCATTCAGATTTCCAGGTAACCCTATTGTTTCTGTCAGTTTGTCTTGGATTGTGTGCTGAGAATATTTTCACGCTTCTGATAGGGGGTAGTATTCTGTGAAAAGTCAGAGGTATTATAACCCCTCGCACCCCTAAGATAGTTAGTTCCCCAGTTCTCCAGTCCTCTAAGATTCTAAGATTCTAAGTTTCAAGTCTCCAGCAAGAAAGGGCTGCTTCAGCGGAAGCTGCCTGGAATATTTTCTGTCCTGGTTTTGAAACTGTGATCTGGGTTAGGATTCCCTGCATCTAGGAGAGTCTAGGTGGTTACCCCAATTCCAAAGTAGATGTGTCTTTTTGCAGTAGTTTGTGTATCATTGTGTGTATGCCTTTTCTTGTGAATAAATGTATAATTTATTTCATTAACTTGTTTTGCTCAATGCATGATCCGGATAAAACGGTGTAAATGGCCTAGTCTCCCGTGAAAGTGCCACTGACCGAGGGGGAGAAGCCGGGAACACCAGGCAGGGAGAGAGCAAGAGAGCTTCATCTCCCGAGATCCCGGTGCTGACACACACTCAGTCACAGACAGAGTCACACACACCTACACGCAGAGTCACACAAACCTACATGCAGAGTCACAGACACACACATGCAGAGTCACACACACGGAATTCACTGTTAGTATAAATATATTGATGTCGTGCACATGCATTCTAAGACACACTTCTTTGTGTTTTATCACTGAAATTGTGTTTTCATTTTTAATTAAAAACTGTAACGGGTGCCCACCACAAACTGGATTGAACCGCGAGTCCGAGGTGGGGATACAGAAACACCGACCTGAGGCCGCGAGGTCGCGTCCAGAATGCAGAGTCGTGGTCATGGATAGCCGGGTCAGGGTTGAAGAAGGAAGAATCGTAGTATCACTTGCCGTGGTCGATGAAAGGAGAAGGTATGGATCGTTGGGGTCACTAGTCATAGTTGAGGGTTGGAGAAAATCTGAATCGTTGTAGAGAAAAGCCAAGGTTCCGTTGAACTGCGAGATAAAACACAGCAAGCCAAGGCAGGACAGGACAGGCGATATAAAGTGCTTGCGACCAGCACGTCGTCACAAGGAAAGAATATCTATGCTCAGCCAAATTTTAGCAGCAATAGGTGAGCATGTAAAGGGAGAGAAGCAATAGCTAAAGAGTACAGGAGCAGAAGCTGCTGAAGGCATCAGCCCCCTGATTCGTTGCTGAGTGAGCTCAGCACAGCAGGTACTGACAAAGAAAAGCAGCAGTCAGTTAGTGTCAAACTCTGGAGCGGAGTCTGCTGCTGATGCTGCCATCTTCGGGGCGACGCCTGCGCCTGATCCTCACAAAAACATCACCATCACAAATACAATTTGTGTGACAAAATACAAAGACGTTTCACTTAAAATGCACGTGCTCGGCACACACACCTCTTTTTTCATTTAAGGATTGCCAGGAAGTTTTGAAGCTGATATTATAAGTTTATGATTGTTTACCTGAAAACTTGCATAGAGCTCTCAACTACTAAAGCACTTAATCAATATGCTACAAAGAGCTCTTCCTCGTGCTAGAGAAGAGTTGAGCTTCATTCCATTTAAGGCATGTTAGCGGGTTAGAAATCTGAACTTTGTGAACTTCAGAGTGAACTTTTGAATCAAAGTGACATTCAAGGTTAAACGCAAATAAAGCAAACCCCCCCAAAAAAAATTTCATTGTGCAAAAAGTTCACAGTTAAAATGGTTCGCCTAAATCTTAAAAGTTATTTTTCCATCATTTTCTTCCAACCCAAAACCAATTGAGTTTAAGCAAAACCAAAACCAAAACCAAGAAATGTTTTAGAACTATTTTTTTGCAAACTTGTATTGTATTACGCTTTATCGTATTAGGACTGGAAGGATAGGATACAGAAGAAAAGACAGAGAGGGGGCAGTGTTATGGAGTACAATTTTACAAGATAATGACAAGGCAATCATATGTAATATAACATCACAATCACAGTAGTCTTATTCAAGTAGTATCTATCAATGTTATCATTTGGACTTAACGCAGATAGGTTGGGAGACAAGAATTTACTGAATGTGAACCTTATTTAGCATGAACATACATAATATAGAGAATGCAGGAGGGTGTGGGTTGGTGGAAATCTGGGGTCATCAATGTAGCTGCTCCAGGTTTCCCAAGTCTTTTGGCATTTAGCGCATGTATCATTTATTAGGCTAGTGATTGTTTCCATCTGCCAAATTTTTTGATTTGTAAAATCATTGGGATTTGTTGTTTATTCTATAGTTTAGCAATCACACATCTTGTATGGTAGCTGTGTAGATGTGAGTAATTAGTTTGCTAATCTATTCCTTATACTGGCTTATTTAGGGGAGAGGCCCAGGAGTCTAATCATAGTTACTGCAGTTACCATCTATGGATTTTCACCAACAGATTAACAATTTTGGGACAGGACCACCAGATGTGTAAGAAATCTCCTCTTTGCCCACGTCCCCTCGTACAGAAGGGGGAAGACCCCAGAAACATAATTGAAAGCCTATATGAAGTGAAATACCATCTAATAAGTAGTTTGTATGCGTTTTCTTCAATAATTGTAAATATTAAGCTTATGGAAGCTGCTTCAAAAATATTAGTCCAATCATAATGTTCTAGGACACCATCTAAATCTGTTTTCCTTTGTTTGATATGTTTACATTTACCTTGTTAATTTGAAGAGAAGAAAGCGTTATATAGAATTTAAATTAGACCTTTTTCGGCACTGTAGTTTATACAGAGCCCTTCAAAATTAGAAAAAGGTGACGAATGGAGGTGCTGTATAAAGCCTCTCACCTGCAAGAAATGAAAACAATATTTATTCGGTAGGCCATATTTCTTTGAGAGATCATTGGAGGACATCACCTTTTCTTTCCCCCAGAGGTTCATAACCCTAGTTAAGTCTCCTGAGTGCCATTGAGAGTCATTCTGCCTCATAACGGGAGGGATGTCAGGGTTCCTGAATAAGGGGTTAATATTTTTTTAGAGGTGAAACCATATTTAGAGCTGATTGCTTTACAGATTTTTAGAGTGTGATATTGTTGGGACTGTCATATGGCACTGAACTTTGTGATCGTTGGTTAACCAAACTAATATGTCTATTTTAATTGGGGTAATCATAAATTCCTCAATTTAATCCATCTTTTCTGCTCTGTGTCTGAATGCCACATCACCAGTTGACTTGCCTATATGGCCCTGCAGTCAGAAAATATAGTGCTAGATCTCTGTTTCCTGTGGATTGATACATGATGAGTTTACTGATTCTAGGCCTCTTATTTTGCCTAATGAATTTAGTGATATTTGCTTGTAGATCTTTAATATCAGCATCTCAATTTGGGATAAGTAGTGTGTGAAACAGATACAGTATATGATTCTGGGTAGTAAATGTGTTTTTATTGCATTAATACATAAGATACATGGAAATGGGACCACTCCACTCTTTTTTGAGTTTCTGTAGCAGGCATGGGGAGGGTGCAGGGTGGGGGGGGGGAGGAGAGATAATTTGCTCAGTACAGTGTATTGTAAGAATTGGTAAGGAGAATGCCAAAAGTTTATCTTAAAATCTGACAATTTACAGAATATTGTAAGTTCTTGAACACAGGTTTGACAACTGTAGGGGCCCGCCATTCGGCCGTTCCCCTTCGGTACAGGTGCATCTGTGCAATTCTGACATTTCGCATTTCATTGCCTCAACTTAGTTGGCGAAGATCTGGAGGTTGCTTTCCCTTCGCCTCTACAAGATGGCCGAAAACAGGATTTGCCATCAGCCAGTGCTCGAGCAAGGTGTCTATTCCCTTTGGATTTGCGTTTGTTTTCTTTCCTACTAGTATTTTGACCGAGGACTTACCTGAACTTTGCCTTGCACCCTGCCTGCCCTGATCCTTTCCCTGGATTCGGATTCTGCTTTTAACTTCCGTTGCTCAGACCTTGTACTATGACCCGACTTGAATTTCTACATCCTGCCCTGCCCTACATCCTGCCCTGACCCCTCTATCAGGACTCAGCCCTAAGGACTGTCTGGTCAGTCTCCACTATTCTGCCTCAGCACTGCGGGTCTGTTTCCTGGTCTCAGATGAGCACCATCATAGCAACATGGTAAGGGCTCTCAGCAGAGAGAGTAGAATGTTGTCAGCATATAGACTTATTTTATGTTGTTTCCTACCCGATAGGGCACAATCTATGTCTATATTATTCCTTATATGTGTTTGCCAGGGGTTCCATCCTCACGGAGAATAACAGGGGGGACAGTGGGCAACCCTTTCTGGTCCCATTTTTTTTACAGGAATTGAGTCAGAATTCACTTCCAAATAGTTAACCCTTGCTGTGAGTGAGACATATAGTTGAGAAGCAGCTTTTACGACATTTCCAGTGAACCTAAAACTTTTTAAAGTGGAAAACTAAGTATTGCCAGTCCACGGCCAGCAGCATTGATGAGTATTTGGAGAGTTTGGTAATATGAAAAAAATCTATGGCTTTCCTTGTATTGTCTGCTGCTTGATTGCCTGGAATTAAATCTCCCTGTATGATAGCATTTAAAACTTTCAACATATGTGGTGCCAGAAGAGTTGCGAAATTTATTTTAAAAAAAATGTGCCAAGTTACCCGGGCTAGGAGTTTTAGAGTATTTGAGTGATTTTATTGGATCGAGTAATTCAATTTGGGAGATGGGCTTATTAATCTTGTTTACCTCCTCATTGTTCAGTTTGGGCAATTTAGCTTCAGCAAGATAATTCCTTAGCGTAGTATCAAAGTTTGTACCATGATCTACCTTTTTACTCTTGTATAGAGATATGTAGAAATTAGTAAATTCCTTCGCTATTAGCTCTGGGTTAGAAGTCACAGAGACTGATTTTGTTTAAAGGCCTCAATATTATGAGATTGTATCTAATTTTCTGATCGCTAACAAAAAATCAGATTTGATTGCATTGTAAAAAAAACTTTGTTTGGTCCATAACAACGCTTTTCTGCTGTATAAGTCAAGCAAACATTAAGTTCCCCTCTCAGCGTTGTTAACATTTTTAATATGCTGTCGGAAGGATTTTGTTTCTGGGCCTTTCCAATTTTTACCCTTTCTACTTTCAGAGCGTTGGTTTGCTCAAGGCAAGCATGTTTCCTATAAGATACGATACTGATTAATTTTCCTTTTACGACAAAGCCTGTGAGACAACAGTGCCACCATTCATTTGGAAAAAAAGGTTTTAATTTCTTCTAATATTTCTAAGAGATATCTGGGATTTTTAGCAGAGTCATTCCATCGATATGTGAACTTTGTGCTCCCCAAAAGCGGATACGCTAGGGTCATCCCAACAATGGAGTGATCTGATAAATTTATGGAATTAATCTTTGATTGAGAAGCACCAGGCACCAAAGAGCCATCAATAAATAAGTAATCTCTTCTCGTGTATACATTTTGTGGTGGTGAGGAGAAGGTCCATCAATTAATATTTAATTGATGGATGCAATTCCCTCCAGATAACTACAAGATTTCAACTGTTCAGACCTAAGAGTAAAGCTCTAACATCTGCTTTTTTATGGTGTTGTATGACCATCAAGAGGGGCTTAGATCTGTCCATGATTTCCCTGTCTATTAAAGCCTCCACCCAGAATATCGTGCCCCTGTTGAAACTATCTCAGGGTATCAAATAATTTTCTGAAAAACTGACCGCTTGATTCATCAGGGCCCAGGCATTGAGGTTGGCATCTTTCCCTGTAAGTTTGCCAGTTATAATCACATATCTCCCCTGTATGTCTGATTTTATTTTATTTTTTCCAGAGCCAAAGGAACATTTCTGTGTAGTTAAATGGCCACTGATTTTTTATTTTCCTGGGCTGAGGTAAGAAACTGTGCACTCGTGGAAATGTCTTATCAAAATATTTCGGCAGTACTGAATGTGTGAAATTATTTTTTTGCCGTAATATAATATCAGCTGAGAGTCTTTTGAATTCAGAGATAGCATCAATGCAGAATATCTATGTGATACCACTTTGAATCCCTTGACTTTATGTAATAAAAATGTTGTTCAAGGAAGTTTGTCTCTTTGGACTTGAAGACTGTGGTCTTAAAGTCAATGCAGTGTGCCAAAGCCCTATTGATTTTAGCGCTGATGAGTACTGGGGATGGGGTGGGAACTATGTAATGATCTGAACTTGCAAACTCCTTGTCCAGATTAATTTAGCCAAGGGAAAGGTGCGTTACAGAGTCTAGGGCAGATAAAGGAGGGGGGGGGCAGCACACAAAAGTCGTATTTTCTGGATGAGTGTATAAAAAAGGCCATAGGCTTGAGCATCTTATATGGTGTTTATGTAATGTTAACTGTTATGTTCTCTTTCTTTTAAAAACATTTTTAAACTAGACGTTAAGTGCTTCGCAAAACGTTTGTTAAAACTAAACATCTTAAATATAATTCTGTGTGGTCTGCATGTATGCGCGCAAGGAAGGATACAGAATGGGAGTGAAAATAAAAACATATCTGCTTGTAGCCATAACTGGAGCATTTTAATCATCATAACATGCCCCAAAAAATGATGTTAAGAGACAATTATGGTGCACCATGCATTTTGCATTAAATACAACTAGAAGAGAGTCTTATGGGAACACAGAGGGGCCTATGCAGAGAGCAGCGAGATGCCCAATCTCGCCAGTTTTTTGCCAAAAATGTCTACAGCAATTTAGTAAATGGCGAGAAACTGGCGAGATTAGGAAAATCCGACAGTTTTTTTTTCTTGGAAAAAAAACTCGCCGGCCGGGTGGCGAGAAGCAATATCTCGCCAGTTTTAAAACCCGCCGTATGCAGGTAGCCCCAATCAGCATCTCGCTGCTGATCGCGCCAATAAAATGGAGAGATGTTCTCCAAATAGCTCCGCCAAAAAAAGTTGGCAAGAAGCTGGAGCTGAGCGGCGATAGGGGACATAAAAAAAAAATCAGGCCCTTTTCCTGGCTCGGATTGATGCTGGGGGGCTCCAGAGCTGATACCATTAAAACCAGCACCGGCGTCCCCCGGCATGCATCCGAGGCAGGAAAAATGCATGTACAGTCCACTTTATTACTTTAGCGGCTAACCGCTAAGGCAATGAAGGGGTTAACCCACCATGCCAGCTTTATTGTGGGTAGCGGGGTGGGTGAAGGGTGTATTTGGCCCTTGGTGTGAGTTTAGGGCTTGCGGGGGGGGGGGTTGCGGTGCAGTTAACCCCTTCACGACCGTAGCAGTTAATACCGCTACGGTCATGAAGGGGTTAAGCCCTCCCGCTACCCCCCCCCGCAAGCCCTAAACAAACCACCGTTGGGGCTAATAACCCCTTCATCCACACCCGCTACCCACAATTAAAAAATACTCACACACCACCCTAAATAAATAACTGTAAATAAATAAAGAAATGAATATATATATATATATATAAAAAAAAAATATATATATATATATATATATATATATATAACAACAACCCCTACAACCCCTAACATACACATATATGCACATCACTGATACTATAGATCGGCGGGGCCCTCGGGTGTTACCCGCAGGCCTGCAGTACCAATTATGTGCCCCCCCCCAAATTAATGAATAAACACATACATACTTTTAAACAAATAACCCCCCCCCCCTAACACATACAGTATAGTTATGGGCACAATTACTATTATCCACAAAGAGATAATAGTGAATGTGCCCATTTTAAATACATAAACAGCAATAAATACATTAAATACATATAGCACTCACCCATCTCTGGTTGCCACGATGAAGGCCATCCTCATCTTCATCCTGCCCATGCCCCCTCTGCTGCTGCAAAACAGACACAAGAATGAAAACATCCAAAGTAATGTCCCCTAACCCCTTAATCACCATAGCAGTTATTAACCGCTACAGTCATTAAGGGGTTAACCCACCCTCACCCACCACTCGGGATGCCTACATACCCTCCCACACTAACCCCCCACCCCGTGAGGCCTAACCACCCTCACCCACTACCCACAAGGGAGCCCTACTCACATCACGTTGGGGAACACCCCACCCCCACACCCCCAGTACCCACAATAAACATCATTATATTTAATAAATACATTACCCACCCCCTGTGCCCCCCCATAAATACAAGATTTATCCTGTTACAAACAGGGTTCATAACACAGCCCCACGCGAGTCCCCGGTGGGCTGGCGGGGCACCTGACAGACCTACAGGGTACCAGCAGCCCTTTTCAAACAGGTTCTGGAGGCCTGTTGGTGGGTCCTGCCAGAACCATGGCCCCCAGGTGGTCTCCTTGGGTCACCGTGGGCCACAATTGGGTCCCCACGGTAGGCCCAAGGATGTCTGGGAGCCCCAGGTCAGACCCACAGGTGTCTGCGGGGCCTCGGGTGGTTCCCACGGGGGTCTGGGGAACTCACGAGTGCTCACTACGTGTCACCCGTGGAACCACCAGCCTGATACCCATGAGATACCCGAGGAGACCCGCAGGTGGTCTCCAGAGGTCTCACGCGGAACCACAGAACAAACCCTGAATGTAAAAAAAATATACCTGGCCTATACATTCAATACATCCCCCCCCCAACACCTACAGTACAATAATGTGCAAAATAACTATTATCCAGATAGGGATAATAGATTATTTGCCCATTATTAAAAACATTAACTAGCATATTCAAATAAATTAAGTACTACTGACCTTATCAATAAGAAGTCTCAGTCGCCAGCAACATCCTTGTCTTGCCCAGCAGACACCTGTGGGTCTGACCCGGGGCTACCAGACATCCTTTGGCCTACCGTGGGGACCCAATTGTGGCCCACGGTACCACAAGGAGACCACCTGGGGGCCATGATTCTGGCAGGACCCACCAACAGGCCTCCAGAACCTGTTTGAAAAGGGATGCTGGTACCCTGTAGGTCTGTCAGGTGCCCCGCCAGCCCACCGGGGACTCGCGTGGGGCTGTGTTATGAACCTTGTTTGTAAAAGGATAAATCTTGTATTTATGGGGGGGCACAGGGGGCGGGTAATGTATTAATTAAATATAATGATGTTTATTGTGGGTCACTGTATTGTTTTTATTGTGGGTACTGGGGGTGGGGGGGGGGTTCCCCAACGGTATGTGGGTAGGCCTCCCTTGTGTGTAGTGGGTGAGGGTCGTTAGGCCTCACGGGTGGGGGGTTAGTGTGGGAGGGTATGTAGGCATCCCGAGTGGTGAGTGAGGGTGGGTGTGTTTAATAATGGCCAAATAATTTATTATCCCTATGTGGATAATAGTTATTTGGCACATTATTGTACTGTATGTGCTGGGGGGACGGGGGTTTTGGCCCCAAGGGTATGTGGTAGGACTCCCTTGTGGGTAGTGGGTGAGGGTGGTTAGGCCTCAGGGGGTGGGGAGTTAGTGGGGGAGGGTATGTGGGTGAGGGTGGGTTAATGACTGTAGCGGTTAATAACCGCTATGGTGATTAAGGGGTTAGGGGACATTACTTTGGATGTTTTCATTGTTGTGTCTGTTTTGCAGCAGCGGAGGGGGCATGGGCAGGATGAAGATGAGGATGGCCTTCATCGTGGCAACCGGTAATGGGTAAGTGCTATATGTATTTAATATATTTATTCTTGTTTATGTATTTTAAATACACAGTTGGTGTATGTTGTTTATTGCAATGTTTATTGGGGGCAATTGTCCCCAATAAACATGCTATTCTGCCTTAACCCTTCATTGCCTTAGCGGCTATACGCTATGGCAATGAAGCAGCATTTCTATATTTTAATAATATTGTGCGGGAGCAGGGGCCCCCCTGAGCTGAACCGCATTGATTTGTGGCTCAGAGACCCCCTGCTCACTGTACACTATTATTAAAAATACATTAATGTTGCTTCGTTACCGTAGCACATAGCCGCTAAGGTAAGGAATGATTGTGTATTGATATGTGTGTTTTATTTATACTGTAGATGTGCAGAGGGTCTCTGGAGCTGAACCGCTTTGGTTTTAGGTCCGGGGACCCCCTGCTTCCCGAGATACAGGCCCCTTTAGGGGGTGCCGGTATCCCTCTGCTTTCTTTACATTCCGCGGTCACGTGATCAGGACCTTTAAATGCAGAGGGATACCGGCACCTCATAAAGGGGCCTGTATCTCGGGAAGCAGGGGGTCCCCGGACCTGAAACCAATGCGGTTCAGCTCCGGAGATCCCCTGCACATCTACACTCTGAATAAAAATGTATTTTAAATAATTTTTAATGTGCTGATGTTTGCGCCGAGAGAGCAGCGGATCTCTCTCTGCTGCAAACACAACTCGCCAGGGGACGGCTTCTCGGCAGCTTCTCGCCAGGCAGCCGTCTCGCCACTGGTTACTAGCCATTTTATCAAATCGTGGTGGCGCATTCATTCGCCAGGGATTCGGCCCTCCCTGCATACAGCGAGGTTAACACGCCAAAAACCTGGCGAATTGAAACCCTGGCGAATGCCATTTTTCGGCCCTTTCTGCATAGGCCTCAGAATGCCTTGTGTCTTGGTCAGGTCCGGACCTCATTGAGATTTGGAAAGTCAACACGTATGTGGGTCTTTCATTAAAGCTTGCGTCCCGGTGTTAAAAGCAAAGAGCCTGAATAAGATGCTGCATCTATAGCGAATATACCGGACACGGAGAACATTAATTAGAGGCTTTAGTTAAGATCCTTCTTTGAATCACGGTTGCTGGGGCTAGGTTGCTGAGAATCTGAAGTCGCTTATCTTCAAAGACAGGGTAATTCTTCTCTCGTGGATAATAAGGCTTCTTTGGTTTGGAAATAGTGGAACCTCATGATTATGTCTCGGGGCCCGTGCACCTTCTGGATTGGGTCGCAGGCCCTACGATCGTGATCCTCAGAAGAGGTGCTAATCCATCTCTGCAGATGGACATAATAAGAGCAATTGGTATTTAACCATTCATCTTAATGAAGCAATATGCTCTTCTCACCATAACAAATAAATGTCTCTTCTTACCATTGCAAAATCTATTTACTGCAGTTTTTAGCAATCCAACCTTTTTGAATTCTGCTGTTATATTCTGGAAATATACGTTTCTGAGAGGTTAACTTGGCTGCTGCCATTAACATTCATTAGTACAGTGGGTTTCTAAAGAAACATGTTATAAACATCTAATACACAGATGATAACTCCGCAAATAATTAAGATTTAGAAAAATATGAAATGTTAGAAACAACAAAACATGAACTACTCTGTTTTGTTATGGCTACATTTTGGGAGGGGTTTGTGGGATGGCTGTTTTTATAAGGCTGAGTCCATGGGGTGGAAGACCATGCTGAGGCATCCCCACGGGGTGCGATCAGATTGCCTTAAGGCAGTGATTGCGCCCATTGACCATGCGGGTGTGTGCGAAAGCGGGAGGGGGCGCGTTGCGCAAGGAATCAGTTTAAACTGATTTCTTGGCGCGACATTGGGATCACGTGAGCGGTTAGCCCAATGAGGGTGAATGCCCTTAGGAACGCCCTCCACGGCCTGTCGACCATGGCAAGGGAAAGCACACGCTTTCTCACAGCCTCCGCACACCTCCGCGCGGGCGAAGGCACCATGGCCCGGGCCTAAGACTTAAAAGTCTTTAATACTTATTTGATCATTTATTTTAAGTAGTATTCATATTATCTATATATTTCCTATATTATCAAAGATGTGAGATCAAACAGAAGCCCAGAGAACTGCTTTACCACAGAGAAACATAAAAATAGAAAATTAACTATGCCCTATATTTTTACTGAAGTTCAGTGTTAGCAGTGTCGTGTTTGCAGTATCCAAAATAAAGCTTCTATAAACATTTAATCTGGATGTTTTGAAGATTAAAGTTATTTGGCTTAGATGTGAAAATAGACTCCTGTGTGAAGATCAGTAGGTCACCTTCCAATCTCTCTATTTGTCTTTCTTTTTCAGAAACATGACCATTTCCAGAAATAGACTTGAACTAGGTTACTACCCTTCATAGCTTTAGATCAAAGGAAGACATGCTACCACGCAACTTTTTAATCCTTAGATGAAACATACAGGACATACCAAAGTGTACAATGGAAATAACTGAGCACAGCAGTTTCTCATAGAAATGTGCTAGGGTCTTTGAAAAATCTTTAAGGAATGCACTGATTTTCTGCCCTGACGTCTTGCATTACACAGCAAAAGGATTATCAGTATACAGTACATGAAGCCTGTATGCTATATGGAGACCATCTGTATAAAGTATGGCAAATAAGTCCACTCGCTCTGATTCTCACTTCTTTCTATCTTCTATTTTATTTACATCTCTTCCTTTTCTCTTATAACAGGTAATAGCATTTCTCCCAGTAAACAGTAGTATCTAATATCTGAGCAATTCAGAGGTTAATAAGTGATGGTGATGTAACAATCCAAGTCTTATATCTTTTTTGGGTACAACACTGTTAAGAGCCCTATTGGTGTGAAGCGTTGTTAAGTAAGGGGGAGAGGGAGTTAGAAAGGCTCGTCCAGGTAGCCAACAGTGGTAGTTGGACCCGACTTCCAGCCAGGCCAATGTGGGTAAGTCCTCTTCATGTTGTGGCTGCTCTTATTTTGTCAATTTTAGCCTGTAAAATATAGACAAGACATTACCAAACATCATGGAAGATATATGCCATTTTCGTGACCTTTATCTATATCGTTATTATTATGCATTATATCAGCTTTAATATTTATATATACTGTACAACAGGGCCCCGGGCATACGGCGGGTTCCGTTCTAAGGGCCTGCCGTATAGTGAAATTGGCGGAAAGCGGAACCGGCGATTTTCCCCCTTGTGCGCATGTGCAACCCGGCATTTTCCCCCTTGTGCGCATTCTCATCCCGGCATTTCCCCCCTTGTGCGCGCGGGACCTATATGCTGCGCGCGCAAGCTACGTTCTGCGCACGCGCGCTGGCGGCAAAGCCTCTGAGGAGAGATGGCGGCCCCCTTCTCGGTGCCGCCATATCAGCGGATTGCCGAAAAGCAGGCGCCGTGAAGCGGGGCCCTGCTGTATATAATTTTGAAGGATTTGAGAGAGGTTACAAATGAGCATATTCCAAAATAACATCTATCAGCAGTGCACAAACTGGGGGGGGGGGGTTCGCCCCCGGGGGGACGGGAGATTTTTCTGGGAGTGGGGGCAAGAGTGGTTGCAGAGGTCCTGCGCTCTTCCCCACGGGGGATCGTGTGAGGCATCTGCAGCTCACTTACCTTAATTATGAAGGCTGCTATGACGCATGGCGTGACATCACATGACCCAAGCACGGGGAGAGAAGGCAAGGGGGCACAACTTTAATAGTTTGCGCACCCCTGAAATAGATTATCGTTCTTTTCTGATTATCTATGCGTAGCAGGGTCCTTCCCCCAGTCCCCGGTTCCCCCGCTTACCTCTGCTACAGCGGGGGAACGGTAAGAGGTTGCGGTAGCTTGTGGGAGAGGCAACCCGGTCGCTGGAGGCATCGGCGGCTCCCGTTGCAGGGCGCCGCCATCTTGGAATTGCTCACGCATGCGAAGTACGTTTCACGCATACACAATGGCGCAATAGTTGTGGCGGCCTTTTTGGGACTCCTCGCGCATGCGCAGTGCAAGCGGTGGCCTTTAGGGAAATGGCACCGCAGGGGAAATACAAGCCGCATAATTCCCAGGGGCCATGAGTCATGTGGCTAAGCTTAATTGAAGGCCTTTTCCGGGATATCATCCACTCCTGTCGGAGAAGAGGGAATAGTGGTATGGAAGGAACATGCCCTCCAGGTGGTGGAGGAATGGACGTGCACAGAAGCAGAGAAGAGACAGCAGCTTATGGAATGCCTGCCGCCTCCAGCATCTATGATGAGTATGCATAGCGAGCAGAATGGGGACGAAATGGCCAGGCAGCTAGTGGAGTTCATAACGGAGGCCTATAGCCTGGAGCATGATCAGAGTGAGCTCTGGGCCCAGTACTATGCCCACCGCCAGAAAGAAGGTGATGAGCTGTCAGCATCAAATTGGGGCTACTCACTCGCAACCTCATCCCCGCTTCCGGTTTGGATGAATTCCATCCCAAACAATTTCTGCAAGGGTCAAGCCCAACCCACCCTATCGCCAACATGCTTCGGTGTGGCCTCTTGCAAGGGAGGCCATCTATGTTCTTGGGACTCCTTAAGCAGGTGAAAGTACACAAGGCGCACACCCGACTCCACGCTCCCAAGAAGTCTAAAGACCACCGCAAAGAAGAGACTAAAGGGGCGGCAGTTCTGAAGCCTTCGGGGCCAAAGAGAAGCAGCCCGGGGCCAAAGAGAAATCTGAGGACCCAACTCCCCATAGGCAGCACCAACCAATCTCCCCGCCGCCTAGGAGATTAGCACTCCCCTCCACAGCTGGCGAAGGTCGCTCCAACCGCTGCTACAGCTGTGACCAGAAGGGTCACTTCGCAAAGGACTGCCTGGAAAGAGAAACAAACCCCCCAACTAGAACATTCCCTCCCAAGTCTATGGTTTGCAAGGTCCATACCGCGGAAGCAACCTCCCTGCCCTCAGTGCACCAGAGGCAAAACCTGACAAAACCTTGTCATCGGATGCTTACCATCGTGTAGGACCGGCTGCCATCATCCGTGTCCTCATGGACGGCATATACGTGTCACAGGGTCCCAGGTGACCATTGTATACCAGATGTTCCATGACCTACATCTTAAAAATCTGCCCTTGCAGTCGGCCGACAAGATGAAGATGTGGGGCCTCAGCCATGAGGAGTACCCTATCGACGGCATGTACAGGTTCAGCTGGAAATACCCCAACTAAACACTGGCAAGTCCCACACCATGGATGTGGAGGCGCTAGTATGCCCTGAGCCTCGGGATCACCCAAGTTCTCAGCTCATATAGGGCACCAACACCGACGTAGTGTGGGCAGTGATCAGAGCCTACTTGCAAGACACCGGCGAATTACCTCTGTCTGCCTTACCGATGCACCCAGTACTACTAGAAGTGTGCCGTTAGATATCGGCTCAAGATGGGCATGGGATCATCTACAACCGCAAAGCAGGTGTAACCGAGATTTCAACAGAGGGAGTGTAGCGCATGGCCGCAGTGTTCTGCTACCCGGTGTTAGGATTCAGCGTCCCCTGCATCCCCCACACAGAACATCTTCTACCCTCAGGGAGACCCTGGATGCACGGCACAGCCCTGCCTTACCGGCCTCCGCGGCTCCTCTTTCCCTGCCGCCCTCGCGGGATCACCCCTCTCAGCGATTCCGCCACTCTTCCCCCTCCTCAGCGCTGGGCGCGTTCCCTTCACACCGCACGCACGCGTGCAGGTTCCTCCGGCGCGGAGCGCGCGCACACGTGCCTTACGGAGCACGCACACATTGCACACTCTTCTTCCTGCCCCCCCGGATCTCAGGCTCCGCCCCCGCATGCCGCATGGCCGTACTCACTGCATTACTAAGATTCACCTGGCTTGTAATTGCTGCACCAATCAGGAGAGTCTCCCTTCAGTTCCTCCTGACCTGCCCCCGTTCCTGATTGGACCTCCCTGCTTTATCTAGCTTCCCTGTCCTCTCAGTCTTCGCTCGACATAGTCTCTGCATGGATGATACTCTGTCTGCTCTTGGTGATTTCACAGGTTCAGACACGGCTCGTACGACTACCCCCTTTGGCTCTCGACCTCAGCACTCCTCAGATTACACACTCTCTGGCTCCCCTCAAACACTGCTTGGACTTCGACCTTCCTTCACTCTCCGCTCCCTGACCTTGGCGTGACAATCACAATTCTACTTCTACACCTGGTACCGGCAAGTATTGTCTACCTTACTACATCTGGCCTGGCAACGCTTAATACCACACACCGGACATGCTCCCTTTGCTGTGGGTGTGTGTATTACCACTTCCCCTTTCAGCTCAGGGGATGGGTCAGGTCTGCGGGCAGCACCGGCGTAACACCTGGGCCGTGAAGGGGCCGACCACTTCTTTTTCCTGGAAAGAACGCTTGAAGAAGATGCTCACCGAGGCTACAAGCTGGTGCGCGAAGTATGGGAGATGGACCTCCAAGCTGCCGGGGCGGATCAAGGTGTTCATCCAGAACATCTCCTCATACCACCTGTCCTTCGATCAAGGCCAACAACTGGGCCGAATATATCCAGTTACTTCCGTCGATACGATGGCCACACAAGCAACCACCGCTGCAGTACAAGATCCAACGGTTGGGCTGGCCTATGAGTTTGAGAACTCAGGGAGTGGCTGATGGCCAGGCTGGAAGCCCGACGAGAAGTCTTCTTGACGAGCGAGCTGGATGTGGGCTGCAGCCAAAACGCCACACATACCATCAGATTAAGTGATACCACCCCTTCCGAGAACAGTCCCGTTGCATTTCCCCCCGAGAGGTGTCTACAAGAGAAGGAGGCGGCAGGGATTGTAACCAAGTCCCACAGCCCATACTCGTCACCCAACGTAGTTTGAGGAAAAATAATGGGTCGGTCCGCCTGTGTTTGGACTGTCGAACACTGAACAATAACACCGTACCTGACCAGTATACCCTTCCGTGAATTGAAGAACTCCTTAACCCGCTGTCGGTGAGCAAATGGTTCAGCGTGCTGGATCTGAGATCCAGGTACTAATAGTTACCGATGAGCACAGAGGACCAGGAGAAGACGGCGTTCAAGTGTCCTCTGGGCTTCAATTAATTTACCCATATGCCCCAAGGCATATGAGGGGCCCCAGCAACATTTCAACGCCTGATGTAGAAAACCATAGGTGACATGAATCCACGGGAATGCTTGGTCTACCTTGACAATATCATCGTCTTCGGTAAGACCATGGAAGAGCATGAAGAATGCCTGCTGAAGGTGCTGGCTCGGCCAGGAGGGCCTGAAGCTGTCATTAGATAAGTGCCACTTCTGTCGCACGTCAGTGACTTATGTGGGACATATAGGGTCCGCGGAAGGGATAGCCACTGACCCAGCCAAAATAGTAGCCTTGCTGAACTTGCCCAGACCTAGGAACGTTGTGGAACTAGGCATCTGTGGCTACTACCGCCATTTCGTGGACGGGTATTCAAGTCGAGCAAAGGTCCTGAACAACCTCCTCAAAATATACTCTGAGGATACCGGGCAAAAGGCCACCTCTACAAAAACACCATTTAGCAACAAGTGGACGGCCGCCTGTGAGACGGCCTTCAATGACCTGACGGAAGTGCCTGTCCTTGCGTATGCCAACCCTGAGCAACCCTACATTCTCCATGTAGATGCTAGCCTCAACGGCCTAGGTGCAGTCCTGCACCAGAAGTACCCAGCTGGCCTCAGATCAGTAGCCTACGTCATCCGCAGTCTGACTCCCAGCGAGCAGAGATATCCAGTCCATAAGTTGGAGTACCTCGCTCTCAAATGGACAATCGTGGATAAACTCCATGATCACCTGTACGGCGTCACCTTTGAGGTACAGACAGATAACAATCCATTAACGTATATACTAACGCATGCCAAGCTGGACGCACTGGCTACAAATGGCTGGTGGCCCTTTCCAATTACCGGTTTACATTGAAATAAATATAGACCCGGGCCTCTGAACATTGGAACCAACGTTCTATCCCCAAGACCAGGGCTGGGTACCACCCGGATGATGACTTCTGGGAAGAGATCCCTGGACAAGGGATGCGAGCTATATGCAACACGGCAGCTATCGTGGAAGATAACTGAACAGAGGGTAGCAGATTTCTTGGGATGCCAATCCAAACCATTACCGCCACCTACTGTGACCCAGGGGGGATGAATATCACTGACGACAAGATCATTGCGTGGAAGGATATGGTGCAATATAAAAAGTGGAATCATGTGGCTGGCATTATCTGCCATGCCATCCAGCAAAACAAGCCTGGAATCCTGAAACGTGCCCCCAGCGAAATGGTCGTGATACTCATGCGGATAATGGATACATTTGAGATTGATAACAGTCTACTCTATCGGGTGGTACAGTACCACAACCAACTAGAAAGCAACTGGTCTTGCCCAGGAACCTACAACATATGGTCCTGAAAGCACTGCACGACAAACATGGCCATCTCGGAGTAGAGAAGACATTTGGGTTGGTACGAGACCAGTTCTTCTGGCCACGGATGAGAGAGTCAGTATTGTGACACTGCCGCCGATGTTCACGGTGCATCCAGCGCAAAAGCCTCCCCACCAGAGCCGCACCAATGGCTCACCTGAAGAGCTCAGTCCCATGGACCTGGTGTGTATGGATTTTATATGCATTGAAACAGATGCCCGAGGCATCGTAACGTGTTGGTCATCACAGACCATTACACACGCTACACTGAAGCCTTCCCCACTAAAAACCAGAAGGCCATCACAACGATAAAGATCTTGTGGGAGTGATATTTCATACACTATGGTCTACCCAATCGCCTACAGACCAAGGCTGGGATTTTGAGAGTAAACTCATCCAGGAATTACTCAAACTCCTCAACATCACTAAGTCCTGCACGACCTCGTACCATCGACAGGGGGACGCTCTGCCAGAGTGAGTTAACAGAACATAATTAGATATGCTCAATACCCTGAAAGGTGATTACTGTGCCTTTAACAGTCTGTGTTTCTGTGTTACTACATGCCGAGTGACATCATCATCGGTGGGCCATTATTCCCGTGTCACGTGGTGCTGTTCACAGCGCGGAAGGTGGCGTGTGTGCTGAACACCACTGTGGGACTGGATTTACGAGTGCTGATGAACACAGTATATATAGCAGCTTGTATTGAACTGTTAGACTCTACTATTGTCTGCACGGAGGACTACATGTGCTGTGCTGTGAGAGACTTTGGGGCCTATGCACTAAAGGTTCATAAAAAAAAATCACTGAGCCATAAATCACCGTTATTATGAGCGTTGCTATCACGAGAGTTGGCCCTCCATTGCCCTGTGGTGCGTGTCACGAGCAGGTGTGTTTGGAGGCAGACTTCTCGTAGTGTGACCAGGTAATTAGCCGGTTTTGCATGGCGCTTGCGCAGCGTGGCTGTAACATATTTTCAATCAGTATGAGGTTACCAATTAGTTTTTTGGCGCCAAATCGGCAGACTGTGGCTATATATAGTGTGATATGTACCATGTTAAATTCACTTCTTGATAAAGTGCATTTTGACTGCACGAAACGCGTAGAAGGTTGCAGCCTTCCGTTTTTTTATGTCCATTTAATAAAGAAATTTTTTGCCAGACCTGCTATCACCTTGTATGCTGTGCGTTGCACCAACAAACTCTGCATTGGATTTCTCCTTATTGAGCAACAGCACGCAGTCTGAGAGGATCTCTGGTGACAACTATTCGTGAGTACATACCTGGGGCCAGCCCAATGAGGTTTAGGGGGGGTGTCTCTGTGCATCTACCCCTGCCTTCAGGGCAACTGGAGCCCCTTTTTTAGGTTTGGTACATATTCATGTCCCAGAAGTATACCTCTTATATCATTACATAATGGGACTTCATGCTTGAGCACCACATCACCCTTACTGTTTATAGTTTAGATGTGCAGGGGTCTCCTGAGCTGAACCGCATTGGTTTCAGCCTCAGGGACCCCCTACTTCCAGAGATACAGGCCCTGTTATGGGGTCCCGGTATCTCCTATGCATTTTATTCCCACGGTCATGTGACGCAGACATTTAAATGTATAGGAGATACCGGCACCCCATAACGGGGCCTGTATCTCGGGAAGTAGGGGGTCCCTGAGGCTATCCGCTATGGTAATGAAGTTTACTGTAAATGCATTTTAATTGCATAGGATTCATGCCAGGGGTATCTGGTGCTAATATGAATGGATATCAGCTACAGAGATTCCCGGCATCAATCCTATGCAGGAAAAATGCATTTTTTTTTTCTAAGTCCCATCTCGCCGCTTCTCTGCAGGTTTCCAACTCCTTTACAGCAACTTTTTCTGGCGTGAGTATTTTGTGATAAAATCACCATTCTAGAGCGGTGATAGGCGTTCATAGCCTAATCCAGTTATTTCCAACCTTTTTTGTTTGGAGGAACCCTTGAAGTATTTTGAAAAATCTCGGGGAACCCCTATCTGGCTGACACATATTAGGTTCGACAGGGGTCAGTCACAACATTTCACACTTCACGAGCCACCTCTATTTCCCACTCTTTACCCATGTATTTCTCTCCCATCCATCTCACTAACTCTCCCCCCTCCCGCCTCGCATGTATTTATCCCTTGCGTCTCACTCTTACTCTGTCTTTTCCTTACTCACTCCCTCCTGCCCCCCTCTCTTCTCTCACTCACCCCTACCTTCCGTTAATTACCCCACTCTCTCAATCCACCCTACAAAATACATACCAAAAAACCCTACCCCCAGGGGGGGGGGGTCTGTGGTCCATAGGAGGAACCCCTGAGACTGCTTCAAGGAGCCCCAGGGTTCCATGGAACCCTGGTTGGGAATCACTGGCCTAATCACTGCTACTAGAATTGCGCGAGTTTATGAACATGCCGAAAAGCGGTGATAAGTGGCTTATCACCGCTGCCTCAGTGATTATTTTTATGAGCAATTTTGTTTGAGCGATTCAGTCTTTTATCACCCACTTATCACCGCTTACTGAATAGCAGTAGGCATTTGGGGCGATAAGTGCTTGATTAGTGGCGTATGAACGCTTACTGCATAGGCCCCTGTGTCTTTATTTACCACCGGAGGATTGAACCATCCTGCCATTGATGAGAAGCGATCCAGATGTCAACTTCCTGATCTGTGTTTCCAGTGTGCAGTAATCATTGCCATGTCACATGCCATGCCTGTTTGTTTTTAACCTGATGTACGCAGAACCTTGAATTAATATTAATATATATATTTATGTTTCACTCTTCACGATGAGCGTTGTGCGCTGTGTTTTTTCTTTTTTCTTCAGTATATAGGGGTGCTGAGCCACCCCTTTGATGGCTGCAGACACTCCATACGCTGTGGGGGTTGAGGTTGTGTATATATATTTGTAAACTCACCTTGTTGCACATACAGTATATATGTATAAGGGCATTCTAATAGATTGAGTGCTCCTCCCTCACCTGTGTGAATTAATTTTAGCAAAAGTTCGGAGAAAGGACCGATCACAGCAAGTGATAGGGCTGGAGGCAGGTAACCAATAAAAAAAGTATTTATTTCATTAAACAGAATAACAGCAGACAGATACAGGGTCCTCTGACGTGTTTCTCGTCCGACAAGCTTCCCAGCTTAACGCCAACAATAAAAGACGCTTTGACCATAAGGTCAGACACCGGGAGATTTGCCCTGGAGACGCCGTGCTCCTCCATAACCTCAGAATCTTCGGGAAACATAAATTGGCCAACCGTTGTTGAGACGGAGTGTTTGAGGTTGAGTCACAGATACCGGGCCTCGGCCAGGTAAGGGTCTGACACCGGAATCATCTCCTACCTATCCCACAAGTGAGGGGTGACAACCCAGAGATACGGCTACACCTCTGGACGTTGAGCCATCACGATTGGGAGACAACGAAAAAAGACCACAGATGATCTTATGGAGGGACCCTCTCAAAGGATACTTCAAAGTCATGGGGCACCTCCCAAAGGAGCTACGAGTAAAGGCCCAGACGACAAAGGCCTACTCCGGTGGCTCCAATGAGCCAACCTCTGGACCCAAGAAGTCCCTGCTTTGCACTACCAAGAGATTTTACAGAGACATTAGTACCCCCAATGGGAGAGGCAGAGCCTCATGACTGTATACATTACTCCCCTGAGGGAGTAGAAGAAGAGCTTCGCAGAAGCCAAAGAATGAGGTTCTCTCCCAACTGGGTAGCCTACGATTCATTTGGGGCATCCCACTATGAGGTTCAGCAGTGGTCTTGGAGTAAAATACACTCGGTAATTGTCATGTTTACCCAGATGTACTGCACCGACACACTTTATTCGAGCAAATACCCAGTATGTACCTGGCAGATACCTGGAATGCGCCGCTCCTCACCTCTGACAAGCCCCGTTGCGTTTGCCTTCCCAGCCTGGGTTCATGCCTGGCTGACGGGCGGCTGATCTGTTAAATAATAATGATTAGGATTTAATAGGCTGCAATGCTTCGCGTGTCTACCAGATGGCATAAATTCATGAATTGTAATGCAGTATATATATATATATATACTGTGCAGTATTGCAGCCAGCGGGAATAAAATGCTTCAATCCCTGCTTGGAAAAAACCTCAATGCACTCGGGCAGAAAACAGTCACAAACCTCAATACACCCGGGTATACCCGAATTCGTGGGACTAGCCGAGCTCGAATAAAGTGTGTCGCCAGTGTATAATCTCATGTAAAGTCATTGCAAGTGTTAAGATTGTATATACAGACCTGTATTTTTATTATATAACTCTGTGTGGTTATATTGTTGTTATGCTGTTCCCAAGTGGGGATGTTGGTATTTTCACCAGAGGGAGAGTATAGAAGGGTCCTTCTCCTGGTCCCCCGGTACCCGGTTCCCCCGCTTACCTCTGCTACAGCAGGGGAACGGTAAGAGGTTGTGGCAGCTTGTGGGAGAGGCGACCCGGTTGCCGGAGGCAGCGGTGGCTCCTGTTGCAGGGCGCCACCATCTTGAAATTGCCCGCGCATGCGCAGTAAGTTTCATGCATGCGCAATAGCCCAATAGTGTCAGCAGCCATCTTGGGAATCCTCGCACATGCGCAGTGCAAGCACAATCGGTGGCCATTAGGGAAGTAGCACCGCCGGGGAACTACAAGCTCCATAATGCCATGGGGCTATGAGTCAGGTGGCTAAGCTTAGTCAATCGCGCAGCCGGAATCCCCTGCTCCCTGATATTGTTGGATTGCGTGCGCTGAGAGCATGCCAGTTGGAGCTGGGACAGCAGAAGGGTAGGGTGTGCGTGTGCAAGGTGTCAGTGGCACCTGTACTAGACAAGAGACCCCCTTAGGCCCCATCTAGACCCTGACTCACCTGTAAAGTTTGTGGCTCCTAAAGGGACAGGCCCTTAGACAGGGACACTGCCCCACTTAGCCTCACTAGTGTCAGGGACACAGCAGAATGCCGCGCAGCAGTTGTGGCCTGGAGCCTGGGACCAGACCACCACCGAAAGACATAGAGACTCTCTTCAGTGTGGGACACTCCAAACGGATACCACCCCGCATGGCGGCGGATGTCATCGTGGACAACGTCGCTGGATCAGCGGATCCCTTATCATCAGTCGGCGCTACTGGGTGTGGGATCACCCAGCAGGCACCTCACCAAGTGCACCAACTAACACCTTCAGTTCTTGTGGGGCAGCGCTGTCTCACACATTGGGTGGTTAGTACTTGGGGACACCAGGGTGGTTGGGTGCCCAAGGGCCCCTCAGTACTTTGGGGACTGTGTATCAGGTGTGGACAGTGTGTTGGAGGATACGGCCGTGCGTGGCTTAGTTGGTGAGATGGTATTGTTATTACTCATTCAGTAAACTGTTATCTTGCACCACGTGTGTAATTCTTAAATTGTCCTGTGACAGAGTTATCCAACACAGTTAGGATCCCGCTCAGGTGGACACTGTAACCAGATGTATCAGGTACACCCCAGGCTCCCGGTTGCGGAGGTTCAGGCCTCCTGTGAGCTTCAGGTAACGCACCACACACGCAGTAGCCGCCTGTCAGGGTCGCCTAGACCTCCCGCCTAGCCATAGCTTCCTTGTCCACTGGGTGTTCTGCTGCCTTCTGTTGGCTCTGGGTTCCTCTGTCTGTCTGTCTTCTTGTTGCTCCTGTCTCTGTCCTTTATAGCTTGCTTCCTGTCTGTTGCTTTTGCCTTTGCTTCAAGTCAGACTCCTACAGTATGCACATGCCTCTGTCTTTGATTCCTGATCTGTTCCTGTACCTGTACCTGTATTTGAGTCTGTTCACAGAAAAAGACCTTGCTAGTAATCTGGCTTGTCCCTGTTTGTTCCTGCTCCCCGGTCTCAGTCCCTGCTCCCTGTTCTCAGTCCCTGTCCTGCCCCGCCTGTCCTGTTCCAGTCTCCTCGTTGCCGACCTCCGCTTGTTACCTGACTTCGCTACCTGCCGCCTGCCTCAGACCCCTGCTTGTTACCTGACTTCGCTACCTGCCGCCTGCCTCGGACCCCTGCTTGTTACCTGACATCGCTACCTGCCACCTGCCTCGGACCCCTTCTTGTGACCCCTACTATGCTCGTGCTGTTCCGGCCACCGAGATCCTACCCGCCACAGGAGTCTCCCGTGACAGAAAGCAAAGGCCACTTCTGGATCTCGCTGGAACAGATTCTTCTTCTGCCTGCACCCTTTCCTGCCTGCTGCAGCAGACCACATCCGCATGGTTGAAGATAAGTACTTTCGTTTCTTTTTTGGAAATCCAAGTTGGGATTTTGAAAGGTTTTTTTTTTGTTGCTGCTAAGTGTTCTGCAAGAATTATTGCGTTCATAACGGGGGGGAAAAAACATTTTTTCTGAGACTTGAACTGTTGCTGCAGAGACTAGTGCCTGGGTTAACCCTTGCAGTACCTGTTGCCACCTTTTAGACTCTGACTTTTCATTCCCTGGATAGGCTTGTCTCTGCATCACTGGTTGGACCACTGCTGTTCACAGGGTTCCCATTTCAAAAGACAAGAGTGCTTCTATTATTTTGTTACTGCATACTGTGATTTTTCCTGCAATCTGTAGTTTTTCATATGATTGGTTCTAAGGTTTCAGGTTTACCTGCAAGTTCCCTAAAGTTTGTTTCTCTGCAACATATGATATCCCTACGCCTGATATCAAAGGTTTCAGATTTGACTGCAGGGTTCTCTGTCTGATATTCCTATGTCCGATGTCAAAAGTTTCAGATCTAACTACAAGTTTTCTCTGTATTAGTTTCCTGCTGTCTATGATATTTCTATGCCTGATATCTAAAGTTTCAGATTCAACTGCAGGTTTTCTTTGTCTATATGATATCCCTACGCCTGATGCCTAAAGATTCAGATGTAACTGCAGGTTCTCTCTGTCTGTATGATATCCCTACGCCTGATTTCTAAAGTTTTCAGATATAACTACAGGTTTCTCTGTCTGTTTTTTTCATTGCATTTATAATCTCCTGTGACTGATGTTAAAGTCTCAAAAGGTCAGCTCTCCTATCTTCTGTCTCTCTGTGTCTAATATTCCTGTTGTTCATTCTAATGCTTTTGTTTTAAAAACACATTTCCTCTTTACTGGTTTCTTGGGAAGTGTGGTTTCCCCATGTCTGAAATTATGGCTCCCACTCAAACAGTCTTGAGCAGTAAATGTGAACACAGTACCACTGATTCTTCAGAACTTCTCAAAGCAAGGAAGAAGAAGAAAAAGAAGGGAGGCATTACTGTGGAAGTTGCAGAAGGAATTAAGAATGAAAATTTAACCTCAGAGTCTGCATTTGATGAAAGAGATATGCTGCAGCTTAAGGCAACTCACAGACATATCCCAAGAATAGTGGAAGAGAAGAAAGATGCCCCTACTCAGACGCTTCAAGCTGCACAGAAAGTGATTGATTGTCTTTATGGACGTTTAGATAAGGAGCAAGAAGCCAACGCTGCACTACAGAGCTGTCTTTCCTCAACAATTGCTAAGTGTGTTCTCCAGGGGAAAAAAAAGCACCAGTTGGAGAGTGACTTGGATGTCATGTCAGCTGAGCTGGAGAAGGCATATGCTGATGCTGCTGAGAATCGGCGCCTCGCTTCTAAAAGTAACGAATTCCTGGAAATCTCTATGAAGGAAATTGACAGGCTTAATACAGAGCTTAAAATCTCCCAGTAGGAGATTTGCTACTTCAAAAAAGAGATGGAAGTCGTTCGGGAGGAGAGATGCTACTTGAAAACAGAGATACGTTCTATGAGAGACGCCTCCGAAGAGTTAAATAGTAGGTTTGAAAGTATAAACCAAATGAGTAAGAACTTCTCTGTCCAAGCCAGTGAAGGAGATAAAAGACTCCATGAATCAGAAGAGGAGAAGAGACTATTGATAGAAGAAAAGTCAAGGATGCAATTAGCGCTGGAAAAAGCAGAGGGTGACTGGGAAAAAGAAAAATATCAGTTGGAGAATGACAGGGTGATCTTGTCAAGTAAGCTGGAGAAGGCCTACGCTGATTCTGCCCAGTACCAGACTTTCATGGCTCAAGTTGACGCAGTACTGGAAGCATCTCAGAAAGAGGTTCACAGGCTTACTACAGAGCTGGAAGCCACTAAGGAGAAGAGTTGCCACTTCAACACAGAACTATGTTCATTGAGAGAAATCTTCGAAGGGTTAAATATCAGTTTTGAAACTGTAACTCAAGAGTGCAAGAATCTCTATGTCCAAGTCAGTAAAGGAGATAAGAAACTCCATGAATTAGGAGAGGAGAAGAAACAGTTGGCCCAGGAAAAGTTAGACGTGCAGACAGCACTGCAGAATGCAGAGAGAGTGCTGCAAGAAGAACGTGTCTCCCTGGAGCGGCGCACACAAGCAGAAAATATGCTGCAGAGTCAGCTGCGAGAACTGCATACACATCTGCAGGACACCAAGGAGAAATGGGTGAATGCTGAAGAAAAGCAGCGAGTTTTGCAGGAAGAAATTTTCCAGACTGCCTACAAAATAAAGATGCTGCAAGATTATTTGAGTACCCAGTGTGTCCCCAAAGAATAGCATGAGGAGCTGAAGGCCACACTGAGCATAACCAGAGCCTCGCTGGAGGAAGAGCTAAAGCTAGTAGCTGAAAACACATCTCAGCAACTCACAGCGCTGCAGGCGCAGATCGCTGAGCTCAAGACAAGAGACCATGGAGAGCGAACTCTGTGTCCCCAATGACTCATGTGGAAAGGCTGCAGCCGTCCTTGACATTCCTGATGTCTCTGCCCCTGCTTTTGGGTTGAACGCACCCATTCGGAGGTTCCTTGCAGCAACCAGTGTACCTGTGGAGTACCCTCTGCCCGCTGACAAACCACCAGAGGTGGGTCACCTTGAGTCCACTTTTCATCAAGGCCTCCGGGAAGAGCCTGGAGGATCGTCCGGAGAACGCTCTCGAGAGGGGGGAGTAATGTCAGGGTCGCCTAGACCTCCTGCCTAGCCATAGCTTCCTTGTCCACTGGGTGTGCTGCTGCCTTCTGTTGGCTCTGGGTTCCTCTGTCTGTCTTCTTGTTGCTCCTGTCTCTGTCCTTTATAGCTTGCTTCCTGTCTGTTGCTTTTGCCTTTGCTTCAAGTCAGACTCCTACAGTATGCACATGCCTCTGTCTTTGATTCCTGATCTGTTCCTGTACCTGTACCTGTATTTGAGTCTGTTCACAGTAAAAGCCCTTGCTAGTAATCTGGCTTGTCCCTGTTTGTTCCTGCTCCCCGGTCTCAGTCCCTGCTCCCTGTTCTCAGTCCCTGTCCTGCCCCGCCTGTCCTGTTCCAGTCTCCTCGTTGCCGACCTCTGCTTGTTACCTGACTTCGCTACCTGCTGCCTGCCTCGGACCCCTGCTTGTTACCTGACTTCGCTACCTGCCGCCTGCCTCGGACCCCTGCTTGTTACCTGACTTCGCTACCTGCCGCCTGCCTCGGACCCCTGCTTGTGACCCCTACTATGCTCGTGCTGTTCCGGCCACCGAGATCCTACCCGCCACAGGAGTCTCCCGTGACACCGCCATATCTCCCAAGGGGTTGGGGAAAGTGCGCTACATACAGTACGTTATTTTGGAATATGCTCATTTGTAACCTCTCTCAATAAATCCTTCAATACCATAATGCTCCTACTTATAGATGTAACCAACTCTATAAAGGGTTACTAGTATGTTAGTGTGTACCAGGCCCCACCCTGTGTTGTCATGGGATCAACACTATAAGGGAATGGGAATGTTCGAGAAGGTTAGGTTCCAGGAGGACAAGAGGAGCCTTGAGGAGAGTAGATAAGTAATATTTATAAAGTAATACAGTAGCACATATCAGGCCCCCTGTTTATTATGTTGTAGATAGGCACAGTATGCTTTTAAGAAAAGATCCCCGAAAGATGAAGTCCTGAATATTACAGGAAATAGGAATATGGCATGCTACAGAGGGCCTCGGGAAAGATGGCTCCAAGGTGTCAGCGGATCAGCTCTAACCCTGGTTCTGTACTAACATTCCTCATCAGTCTGTCTGGCAGTGGCAGTTCCTAAACAGGTCAAAGGTATTGGGTCATGTGAGAAAGACCCGCTAGAACTCCTGTAGGGGCCTAGTGAAATCGGATTAGTGCCGATAATATTCCAAAACAGGGAGGTGGCGGGTCCCACATCTACGTAGAGCAACTAAGTAAATGTACCTCCATTCGAGTGTTAAGAGTGGGCACTAATGAAATATCCATTTTCATGTATGTCTGATATAAAATACAGTGCAACATTATTGATATGTGACAGTTGTACTACAAACCTTCCTGGTGCCCATTATTCTAAAACCTTGCTACCTGATCGCCCAGCCACCTGAATACAGCCCTTGAGTCAATGTATACCCATGCGGAGTAGCCACACATAACATACTGATGTAATCTCCCTAAAAATGGGCAGCGAGGGTTATATTTGGCATCCAATCTGGTGCTGGGCAAGTAAGAGAAAGGAAGAGGAAGAATATTTGTGTTTTGCCCATTTTGGAACTTTTAGGGTGACGAGTTTGTTTTGTGTGGACTATGCAAAGCTTTCCCAAAATACGAAAGGTAAAATTGCATCAATCCTAAATTGAAGAGTGGTACATTCAACATGTCTTTGGTTCGCTCACTAGGCTACTGCAGAGCCAAAATGGCGTCTTTGAGAAAATTGTGAGTGTACATAGGACATAAGTGACTGTTGATCAAAACTAAGTGCACTTAGGGCTGAGAGCCTCAATAGAGAAAAATCATGGTGAGCCCAACCCCTAGTTACCAGAAAATGTTTTGGTCAAACTAAGAGGGAGAGAGTTTCCACCAAGTCAAGAGGGACAGCGTTTCCCCATAAGTTAAAGCGGGACAGAGTTTCACAGCAAGCATGCATGGTGGCAACAATGTGCAGAGCCCGTTGCTTAGTCGCGCAAAATGCCCACACCCTCCTCTCCAGCGTTAGTCTGGGGGCACAGATCAATATGAGCTACATCCTGATCCTTCCAGTTTCTAAGGGGAGGGACTGAGTGTTACAGAGAGACAGAAGAACATGGAACAGGAAGTAACCATATCACTAACTCTCATGATTGTGTGTACTAGACTATTTCACTGTGGTTTTGTTGAGGTGGCGGCTGCTCCACATCTAGTGCACTTTGACATCCCATGCAAAGATTTTTGTCATTACCGCAGGAGACACAGAATTCCTGCAAGCTCCTTCTTTCGGATGTGGATGTTCAGGAAGAGCCTTGTCTAGTACTGCCATGTGTGCGGAGTGTGGATTACGTTACATGCTGCAGCATGTCCATTGGATGATCGAGTCATAGATCAACTCTGCTCATGGGAATGGGGATCTGAATTTGTCTGACAGCTCTGTCCCTGAGTTTCCAACAGAACCGAAGGCGCCCCCTCCTTATACCAGTCGACCTGGGTCGGTAGAAGAAGAGCGCGAACCCGTCCAGCCATCTGAATCCAGACCCTGAATCTAGTTAACCCATGCGGAGTAGCCATACATAATACACCGATGTAATCTCCCTAAAGCTGGCAGGGAGGGTTACATGGGTTGTTGTCACATGGTGAAGGGGCAGTATCCAAAAGAAAGTAGCGCACCGTCAAAGAGAGTGGGTCAAAAAAAAGTTGGTAAAAAATTTAGTCTTTATTCATTCATGATATACAGAAGTGTAAAAAACTCCTACATAAAGTACTCCTTGATAAAGTGCTACACGCACGAAACATGTAGGAGGTTTTTACACTTCTGTATATCATGGACAAATAAAGACTATATTTTTTACCAACTTTTTTTGACCCACTCTCTTTGGCGGTGCGCTACATTCTTTTGGATATTGCACTGGACTTTCTACTAGTGGCAGCACGCCTCAGGATTAGCACAGGAGGGGAGCACTCCAGAGATGTGAGTAAAAATCTTTACAGGCATACCCCACATTAACATACGCAATGGGACCGGAGCATGTATGTAAAGCGAAAATGTACTTAAAGTGAAGCACTACTTTTTTTCCACTTATCGATGCATGTACTGTACTGCAATCGTCCTATACGTGCATAACTGATGTAAATAACACATTTGTAACATGCTCTATAGTCTCCCCGCTTGCGCACAGCTTCGGTACAGGTAGGGAGCCGGTATTGATGTTCAGGACGTGCTGACAGGCGCATGCGTGAGCTGCCGTTTGCCTATTGGGCGACATGTACTTACTCGCGAGTGTACTTAAAGTGAGTGTCCTTAAAGCGGGGTATGCCTGTATATAACATTGTACATCTGTGTGGTATATGGAGGTCCCTGGATCATCCCAATGAGGGGTGGAGTAGTGGGCCATGCTCTGCCCCTTCAGGGATTATAGGTCCCCTTAAGGACTGCATACCACTACAGTACTGGACATTATTATAGAAACCCCCGGTACCAGTGCTATGGAGTTATGTGAATGATCATTATGAAATATATGATGTGGATCCAGCATTAGAGCGCTTATACCACAGTGAAATCAGAACTATGGTGAAGGGGCAGCTCTTTGTAGGGGGCAAATACTAAAAATAAATTATTATGATTGGCTTTCTTTAAAAAATATATATATTTTCTTGTGTCCTGCTTAAAATATATGTTTTACTTTTCATGGAGTCCTCTCAAATTCATGAAAATCAGATAATTATTGGTACACAATTGTATCTGTGTGGCTAATGATGAGGTCATAATTACTTTACAAACAAAAAAACAAAAGATAGGTAAATGGGATTGACAATTTACCTGTAGATTCTCAGATCCACAAAAATATAAACATAAAAGAGATTAAATAAAGACTGTAAAAGCCTACAAAGAATTTGATTAACATTGGAATATCAATAGTTACTTACACTTGTTTGATTCTTATGAAAGTGCCATTCATTTACATTTAACTTATAAAACTTGGCACTTCTCAGGGCCGCCAACAGGGGAGGACAGCCAGGACTGCTGTCCCAGGCACATCCCTTTCCTGCACATCAATTATCTGGAGGAGGCTGGATGTAGGCAGCACAAACTGGGGAAAACCCATCCTCTGCAGATCCTCTGTCAGTAGGTGGGGCTCATCAGTAGGCGATGTCTAGAGGACAGTGGTGTGGGACTGAAGCTGCAGCAGGAGGGACAGGCTGAAGGGACAGGCTCAGAAAGGGGAGAGGGAAGGTCTAAATGAGGGGGAGAAAAACAAACAGGAAAGGGAACAAGAAATAAAGAAAAAAGAGCAAATAAAGGAGAAAAGAGAAATACATATGTGGGGAAATAAAGACATAAGTTGTGAGAAAAGAGAGAAAGGCATAAAGGGGAAAGAGTGAGGAAGGGGGGAACGAAGAGCGTAAAAGAGGCTAGGAGAAGATATGTCAGATTGTTAAAGAGGATAAAGACATGACGAGGAAAATTAGAAAAGACATGGGGAGGAGAACAACATGGGGAATAAAATAAGGAGAATTGCATGAATGGGAAAAGGAGAGAGACTGAGACAGGGGGTGTTAAAAATAGAATGAAAGCACGTGTGAGAAAAGAAACATGAGGGAGGAAAAAGACATGAAGGGGAAATAAGATTAATACATGAGGGGAGAACAGAGCGAGAATGCTATGAATGCTTGTAAGAAGAGAGAAAGAAAAGCTGGGGGGATGAGAAAAACATACGCAGGTGAGGGGCAAGCGGGACAACCTGAGCAAGCCGGTTGACATTTTTCAGAAACATTGAACACCGACATCTTTACTATATATTTGTTTATTCAGTTAGTCTGTGCATCAGGTCTCAGAACTTATTAATTGGAGTGCCTTTACACTACAAACGATATACTTTACATATTTAGCTTATGTATAATATAAATATATATACACACAAATACATGTGTATACACATGTAACCATGTCTGGTTTTGGCTACTAGTCTGCCCTCCCTGACATGCAAGCCCTGGTAACAGTGCAGGCAGTGTCAGGACCAATCCAGGAATTTCCCCACAGTAAGCAGTTCCCTTGAGTGACAGGGGAGGAAGTAAGCTAAGGCCTGTGTTCTGCCCAATCATGGGCTCAGACCTTGGACCTTCCTCCTCGGTACTTAAGGGGCTGCACTTCCTAAATTTAGTTAGTGTCTCTCCCCCCTTGAGAGATTCAGGTACCACAGCTGGGGTGTTCACAGCTCTGGAAACTTCTGTCCCCTCCCCTTGGGGAAGTGGGGTGAGTACGTTACCTCTGACTCTATTAGGGAGTCGGGGAAGAGCCGGGACTGCCCTTAGTGCCCCAGGCCAGGGGTGGACATCCAGGGACCATCCTAAGGTTGAAGACCAATTGACTGTGAAGGCAGATACCGGTAATACTGTGTATGCAAAGAAAGAGAGAGAGATAATAAATTGTTTCTGTTCAACTATACTCCTGCCTGGTGTGCATCCTGTAAGCCAGCAGGAATCCAGCACTACATACCTGATAACAAGTGAATCTCCCAGATGGTGGGGAAATCACCGCTACATTTGGAGGTGCTGCTAAGATGCTGAACAGGACAGGCTTTCAGCGAAGCGCCCCCCCCCTGCTAAAGGGTGTTAGTGTTTGCGTAGCCCCACCCCGGGTTGCTATGGGGATCCAGATGTCACTCAGGGGTATGTAAGAATGAAGGACTGTTCTAAAAGGTTAGGTTCCAGGAGGACAGGAAGAGAGGAGCCTCAGTGACAGTATATACCCATGTTTTTAAAGTAATATTATGGAGCCGGCCCCCCTAAATTATTATGATAGACAGGGATAGTAACCTTGTTAATTAAGATCCCTAGAGGAAACTAAGGGAGTACAATATAGTTGCTCAGCAAAACGGCATGCAACAGAGGCCCTCAGTAATAAGGATTCTGAGATGCCGGCGGATCGGCTCTAACCACAGATCTGTATTAACATTCTTCTCAGCTAAATTTGAAGTGGCAGTTACCATAAAGACCAAGGTATGGGGGCGTGGCCAAAACACTGATCTGAGTGGTCGCAAGTTAGATCAGCTCCCAGGATAAACGTAGGGATCAACCTTTAAATGGTTTAAAATTTACACCAAAACCCCCCAAAATATACAATTAAGGCACCATTATGCTGGGGTGCTAAAAGTAGATAATTGGGAGCTGACCCGGGACGGAACACGGCCACACTGGCAAGAAGCGGCCATCTTGAACCATATCGCCACTCTAGGTCATTGAAGTGGTGGGTCTTGCTCCCTCCTGGCGGGCTCGGACCATTGGACGTCAGATTGTGAGTCCCCTCTTGGGATCTCAGGTGACCGGGGACAGGCTGACACAGAGCGGCTCCTCTCAACATCGAACCCGGGCCCACGTTAAACAAGATGGCCACCAATGGCCTGTGAAGCACAGAGGACAATCGGGTCTTGGCAGCTGATTACATGGTGAGCGGGGTGGACGGGATGGACATATAAGTGTTGCCGGGAGCTGACAGAGTAGCGCGGGCCTACGATACACGGCCTCATGGCTGAGTGCGGTAACCCTCGACTGAGCGCCGCCCCCTGTGCTGGAGTCTCGTCCCCCACCTCCCATGACCTCCACCGAAAAACCCCAGGACTAGATACAGGAGAGAATAGGGGCTAACTCCACATCGCTGCTGAGTGGAACTTGGGTGGATGGCCATCTTCCCCCCAGGAGACCCGCCGGAGATGCACTGGTGCTACGCCGGAATGGAGGCTCTCGCTCCCTCCCAGGGTGATCGGGCACCATTGTGAGGCTTGGGAGGAGTCTGGGCCACACTGTGTGTGTCTCTCTCTCCTCCGGTGAGTAGATTTGGAGGTTCTTCTGTTTAACACGACTGCAATCTTGGTCCAGCTCGATCCTGCCACAAGATGGCTGCCAGCTGCATGTAGAGGAGAGAGGTGTGATTCCCAAGGCGAGTACCCTGCTCCTGAGTACCCCACCAGAGGGGAATATTACAAAGACTGGTAGTAAGTGACAGACTGCGCAGACATATCCCTCTCTCCCCTGACGCCCAGATCTGACGGCCAATGAGACAGAAGAGTAGGAGTAGGTCTGCAGTCAGGAAGAGGGTTTGATGCTGCAGGATCCCAACCGTATTAGTAGCCGGTGTGGATGAGGGGGAGGAAAACAAAGGCCCCTAGCAGAGACAAAAATAACCCCACAACAGTACTGTAAGGAAAGTACTTATTAGAGCAAGTGGGGTTGGAAGAGACATAGGAAGCAGAAAGTGAAGGAAGCATAAAAAGTCAAACTGCAGATCCCATCTGCAAATAAAATCATTTAAAGTCACAACAGACCCCTCACCTACACCATATTACTGCCACACGAATCACTAGTAGAAAACCCTCTAAGACTTTGAAGCTGCAGTTCAAGCTGCTGTTTTAAAAAAAAGATATATCTTTTTTCCCATTCAATATGTGCATCAATACAATCTGCACACTGACAAGTGATTAGCTAAGCTGCAGATAGATCCGCTCTCCTGTAAACGACTGTAATAGATTGCTTGCTCAGGGTTATTTAATTCAGTTCTTGCACAGCATTTTGGGCAATGTAGTTCCTAGAATATGATTGACTGGGCAGTTACTAGATACAATTGGTGCACTGCTAGAGAGAGGGCGGGGCTCAAGAGCCAGAGCCTATCAGAAGGGGAAGGGGGCTGTCACTTTGGAAATGCTTCCTACATTAGAAACATTAAAAAATGTCTTTAAAACATTCTTTTTTTTAATTTATTTAATTTAAATGCTAAAAGTATTTTCTCATAGTACAGAACTGATATATTTAAAAAAAAAAAACACACATGAAGGATATTGCTTGAACTGCTGCTTTAACTTGGTTCACAATGTTTACAATGGGAGCATGCGCGATGGTTGTAGAAATGACAGCCTAGCCTACCAGCTCTGCTCTGGCCCGGCATGATAAAGAATAAAGAATAAAACAACCGACATTCAACCACACAGCGAAAAATAAAATAAACAGCTCTGAAACACTGTTTTCCCAAGGATGACCACAAGGTCCCAGAACAGAAGAAAAACACTAACTTTAAAAAAATTCTTTCAAAATCAAAACATGGCGTGTGCAGGGAAAGCTAAGTCTCAGCTGACTATGGCTATGACTCACAGAGAAAGTCAGAGAGAGACAAGTGCTAGCACAGACAAGGACTTGGTCACAAAATGTGATCTGAAAAATGACCTCCATAAACTGTTTAATGATTTGAAGTCCCTATTCCAGGCAGAACTGAAAGAGCTGAGAAGGGATATAACCCACATCAGAGATCGCACAGATGAGCTGGAAAAAAAATTGATTCAGCCATCAAAGCTCCCCGTAAAAATGAAAAAAACGACGGGGTACCTAAAAACACAGATTGTGGATATCGCGGACAATGCATGCTTTTTTCGCGCAAGTCACTGGTCTCTATTTTTCTTGGGACAAGTGGATTCTTCCCACCCAAGGGCAGAGAAGCCAAGGTCATTTTCGACCATATATGGCTCGTTCTGGATTTTTTTTTCACCCCTCCCTACCTGTAAGTAACTTCTCCCTACCCGCCCCCCCCACACTCCCCACCCACCCCCTGGTCTAACTGGAAAGTCAGAGTTCTCAGGAAATGGTTGCAGCATCGACCGGCGGTTCGGGACTCTCTAGCGCGGTGCACACCATATTGCAGAGTCGGTAAGCCAAAGATACTGTATGGTTAATATCGGTAAACATTATCTCACATAGGGCCTCATGCAGTAAGCACCGATAAGCCACTTAATGCCAGCTTCTCGCAAAAAAAGCCTACAGCGATTCAGTAAGCCCCGAGAAGCTGGCGATAAGAGCAAAAATCGCCGGGTTTTTTTGCCGAAATATTTTTTCCGCAACCACTCGGCGATAAGCCAGTTTTCGGCACTGATCGCCAGTTTTTCGAACACGCTCAATTCTAGTAGCCCGATCAGCTTCTCACAGCTGATCACCGATGTAGAATGGAGGGTTCCTCTCCAAATTGTCCTGCCAGAAAAAGTTGGCAAGAAGGTGGGGAGAAGCGGCAGATGAGCGGCGAAACGGGACTTAGAAAAAATCAGGCATTTTTCCTGCATCAGATTGATGCCGGAGTCTCCTGAGCTGATACCCATTAATACAAGCACCGGAGACCCCCGGCATGAATCAGATGCAGGAAACATGCATTTACAGCCCACTTCATTACCTTAGCAGCTAACCGCTAAGGCAATGAAGGGGTTAACCACCGTGCCATGCTTATTGTGGGTAGCGGGGGTGGGTGAAGGTGGTATTTGGCCCTTGGTGGGTGTTTAGGCCTTGCGGGGGGATTGCGGGTGGATTTAAACCCTTCATTACCTTAGCGGTTAATATCGCTAAGGTAATTAAGGGGTTAACCCCTCCAACTACCCACCTGCAAGATCTAAACACCCATCCTTGGGGACAATACCCCCTTCACCCACCTCAGCTACCCACAATAAATACAATACACATAACAGCCCCACTACCCACCTCCTGAGGACCCCCAGACACCTCCCTCCCACCTCCCTCCCCCCCCCACTGGCATCACATCTCCCCGAGCTGCTGTGGCATGTCCCCTCACTGCCGGCATATCTCCCCGCCGCCACCCCTGTTGGTACATCTCCCGTCACTAGTGGCACATTTTCCCGGCCCTCCCCCATTGGTACATCTCCCCCCGCTGCCGGCTCATGTCGCCCCCTGCCCCGCTGGTACATATCCCCCCGCTAGCTGGCACATCTCCCCCCCACTGGTACATCTCCCTCCGCTAGCTAGCACATCTCCCACCACTAGCTGGCACATCTCCCCCTTTCCCCCCCCCCCCCCGCTGGCACATCACCCCCACTCATCTGACATCATACACACACAGAGACACACACACAGAGACACACACACACACCGCCCCAATCCAGACAAGGGCACGCCCCCTCCCTTAGTAGCCACCTCCCCCCGCCCCCTGCTCCTGCTCTAACAGATTTGCTGAACAGCCGAGGGAAACTTAGAATGTCCAAAATTTGGGAAGTGAGTCACATTGGAAGCTCAAAATAGTTGCGTTGTCCTACAAATCCGCAGCAGAATGTATAGTGAAAGTTTTGTTGTGCTACGTGGTGCCGTTTCAGAGATTTCGATGCTTCGGACATACAAACAAACAAACAGACGTAATTCAACTTAGAATTATAGTATAGATGGTTTGGTTTTGGTGTTTTAATTGTGAATTGTGGAATTGATTTTGGATTGGATTAATTGATTGTTGGTAATGTATTTCTGTTTACTTCTTTATTTGTTTTTATTTTCTGATTCTTTTGAATGCATTGGATCTTGTTTGTAATTGTTTCTTTTAGGTTGAGCATTGACTGGCATAGTGTTAAATGACACTGTGCCATTCAATGGTTGGATTGGCATTTGTTATCTATTTAATTGGCTATGTGATGTATTTTGTTTTGCTATGTGCTGTGTTTTAATTTGCTATGTGCTGTGTTCTAATTTGCTATGTGCTGTGTTTTATTTTGATATATGCTGTATTTGATTTTGCAATGTGCTGTGTTTGATTTGGCTATGTAATGTTTTTTTAATCCTTACCCATTTCTTGGTATATTGGTTAATCATGTCCAATATTATATGGGCATGATGTACCCACTGTATCAATGAATGTGTGAAGGGTGGGGGAAGTTTCCTGGGAAGGGTTGTTAGGCCTCCTGGGTGGGTAATGACAGAGGGTGGGTTAACCCCTTAATTACTATAGCGGTTATTAACCATTAAGGTGACTAAGGGGCTAGGGGACATTAGAATGTATTTGCTATGTATTTTTCTGGCAATGGAGGACAGGGACCTTGCAGTATCCTGACGAGGATGCCCATCATATTGTAGGGGTAAGTAGAACGGTATTTATTTACTTTATTTATGTTGGCTAATGTGTTTAATAATGGGCAAATAATCTATTACCATATCTGGTTAATAGTTATTGTGCCCATTACTGTACTGTATGTATTTGGTGGTGGTGGTGGTGGGGGGGGGGGGTGTATTGATTTAAATATAGGACATGTTTTATTTTATAAATACAGGATTGGTACCGCAGGGCAGCGGGGACCCATGGAGACCACCTGAAGACCCCCGGACGCCCACAGGTACCACCCAAGGACACTCGGATGCCCACGGGTACCACCTGAGGACCCACGGGGACACCTGCAGGGAAAATCTGGGGGCTCCACAGCTGTGGGGGTCGCGTGACCTGCAGGGACCACCCGAGGGCCTCTAGACCCATGTGGGAACCATCCGAAGGCACCCATACCCCCGTGGGAACCACCTGAGGACCCCCAGACACCCGCGGGGACCACATGTGGACCATATGGTGGCCCGTGGGGAACTGCGGGTACCACCTAGAGGCCCATGAAGCAGCCCAATTATGTCAAATTGCACAGTGGCATGGCGACCCTGCACTTAAACGTTGGGTGGCAGTAGAGAGGGTGTGTGCCCCTCTCGAGCTTCATGATCTAATCTGGCTACCCAAAAGACCCATGTGTCCATACGAGAACCGCTCCCCCCGATGACAAGCTCATTAGCAGTTTGGGAGGCTCCTAAATTAGGGTGCTCACTGACTAGCAAACACTCTTTAATGACCCCTCTATTTGACAACCCTTACTTTGCTCCGAGTTCTGTATGGTAGGGATTTTTCGATTTGGAAACAAAAAGGGTTTTTAAGACTCAAAGGGGGCTATGCACTAAGCTCAATGGCTTTGCGTTCTGATTTGGCCAAAAAGCAGGTTCGTTAAAAAGTAAAGCCGGGGACGAGATGCACTAAGGCCTTGAGGCCATTTTTTAACGTACCTGCTCAAAATAGCTCAGAACAGCCACAGCGTATGTGTTGCTTTTTTCCCCCCTGCTAGCGTTCTGAACCTTTCCGTTCACTAGCTGATAGAAAAAAAAGCTGCATGTAACATTTGCATGGAGATTTGCCATCTCCATGCAAGACTGTTACAGGCGATCGTACACTAAATAAATACATTTTAATAATAGTGTACATGAGCAGGGGGTCTCCTGAGCTGAACCGCATTGGTCTCAGGTCCGAGGACCCCCTACTTCAGGAGATATAGGCCCCGTTATGGGGTGCCTGTATCCCCTGCAGTTTAAAGCTCCCGCGTCACGTGACCGGGTTATTTACATTCTGCAGGGGATACCGGCACCCCATAAAGGGGCCTATATCTCCTGAAGTAGAGGGTCCTCGGACCTGAAACCAATGCAGTTCAGCTCAGGGGACCTTCGTCCGGCTTCTTCCGTCTTCTTCCTTCTTCTTACACCACGCCCTTCTTCTCTTCTTAGGAGGGGAGATGTTCCCTCCTCGACGACTAGCTTCAAAATGAGGTGACATAGGCTTTTATAGGCCTATGACGTCACATTTTGGTCAAATGTTTCCCACGGTCCTGATTGGGCCGTGAAAAACATGTGATTTGGCCGAGCCAAAAAAAAAATGATGACGTCATTTAAAGGTAACAAAAGCACAGCCAATCAGAATGGCTTTGCTTCAATTGCCTTTAAGATGACGTCATTAAAAGAAACATGGCCGGTCTCACATGGTATGGTAGCCAATACCTTTCCCTTTGAAAAAGTCACTGTCGTGACGAAAGGCGTCAGGGCACGCTACCACGACACTACGTCATCACGCAGTGCGCGCTTTACGGCCGGAGAGCGCGTGGAACTGATCTGAGGCTGAAAGAATCTCTTTACTGCACGGACGCTGAGAGACTTTGTTCCCAATCACCCAACTGTTGCTGGAGGTGAACCGGAGGGACTATATACCATCTGATGTGTTCCAGGACGGTGTGGCCTTGCTGTGGTGATTATATATATCACAAATTGCCTTTTTATCTCTTACCCTTGTGAGTGTCCTTAATCCCCTTGTCCTTTTTATTGATTAAATGTACTGTTTTACACTATGGGACGTGCGCTCTCTGTTCTTCTTTTTCTATAGTGTTCCTGTTGGAATTGGTTATTCCTTCTGAGAGCAGCCGTGGATCCCTGAACAGCATCTCAAATCATCATTGATTTTACACTGGACTTGTACTAAGGGTTGGACTTTCCTCCATTTTTTGTTCACCCTCCCTATTTTTCCCTGTTTGATATAATATTAGCACATTTTTCATATTTTTCACTTAATTCAATTTTTTCAAATTCACTGTTTGTTATCATTTTTTGCTAGATTGATTTACATTGTATTTTGATTAATATTGCACCAAACATTTGCACGTTAATATTTATTTATTTTATTTTTACTTGATTTCACGAGTGGCGCTACTGAAATTTCTCTCTATGTATATACATACATTCACGGACTGAATGGGTGTATTGTATGTGAATTTTGTATGGAAATGCATTGTTTTTTATGTTGTATTTTTGCCCCTGAATTTTATGTATATCTATCTATATGGATGGACATACAGGGATAATAATTGATTGGTTTGCTAATGTTTATGTTCTTTTCATGTATGGCTAATGTATTTATCAGCTTTATTTTGTAATTGTTGTGAATAATGTAATTTGTATTTAGTAATGACTTCTTTATTGTACTTAGATTAGAATGATGGTGGTTACTTTAAATTAGAATTGTTTTGGCAATGGTTTGGCTTTAGTAATTGAATAGGGAATTGTATAATTGATTTGTATTGTATTTTAATTGTTTGAGGAAATGGATTAATTGATTGATGCTAATTGTATTGATGTTGGTTAGTTTCTAATTGATTTTCAGGATGGCATTGGTGGTTAGGGGACATTGTTCATAGTGTATTTTATTGTTACATATATTTTGCATAGTGTTACATGATGCACTGATTAATTGCATCATGTACACTCTATGCAATTGTGTGACATTTCATAGACATTTGTGTAGCTGCATTTTTGTTGGTTTATATTTACAATGGCTGCTGGATTTATTTTAACATGCAATGTGGTGATTTTAAGATTAAAAATGCATGTTTTGATTTATGCATGTTTTATGTGTTTAATAATGGGCAAATAATCTATTATCCATATCTGGATAATAGTTATTTGGCACATTATTGTACTGTAGGTGTTGGGGGGGGGGGGATGTATGTATTGAATGTATAGGCCAGGTTAATTTATTTTACATTCAGGGTTGGTTCCTTGGTTCTGCGTGAGACCTCTGGAGACCACCTGCGGTATCCTCAGGTATCTCACGGATATCAGGCTGGTGGTTCCACGGGTGACACCTGCGGGGAAGAACCGGTGGCCTCACATCTGTGGGGGCATCGCGGACCCGTAGTGTGCGGAGAAGAACCGGTGGTCCCACATCCGTGGAGGCACCGCGGACCCGTTGTGAGCACTCGTGAGTTCCCCAGACCCCCGTGAGAACCACCCGAGGCCCCGCAGACACCTGTAGGTCTGACCCGGGGCTCCCAGACATCCGCGGGCCTACCGTGGGGACCCAATTGTGGCCCACGGAGACCACCTGGGTGCCATGGTGCTTGGCGGGACCCACCAACAGGCCTCCAGAACCTGTGTGAAACAAGTTGCTGGTACCCTGTAGGTCTGTCAGGTGACCCGCCAGGCCCGCCGGGGACTCGCGTGGGGCTGGGGTATGAACTCTGTATGTAAAAGGATAAATCATGTATTATGGGGGGGGGCACAGGGGGTGGGTTATGTATTTAATAAATAGAATGATGTTTATTGTGGGGCAGTGTGTTATTTTTATTGTGGGTACTGGGGGTTGGGGGAAGGGGCATTGGCCCCAAGGGTATGTGGGTAGGCCTCCCTTGTGGGTACAGGGTGAGGGTGGTTAGGCCTCACGGGGTGGGGGGTTAGTGTGGGAGGGTATGTTGGCCTCCCAAGTGGTGGGTGAGGGTGGGTTAACCCCTTAATGACTGTAGCGGTTAATAAAGACATACAATACAATACAATACAATAACCGCTATGGTAATTAAGGGGTTAGGGATTAGGGGACATTACATTGGCTATTGTAATTGTTGTGCATGTTTTGCAGCACCGTAGGGGCATGGGCAGAATGAAGATGAGGATGAAGATGGCCTTCATCGTGGGTGCCTGTAAAAGGTAAGTTTAAAATGTTTTGACTGTATTTATTGAATGTTATATGTATTTAAAATGGCCAAATGCATTATTATCCATATCTGGATAATAGTAATTTTGGCCATTACTGTATAGTATGTGTTAGGGGGGTGTATTTAGTTATAATTCTTGTTTATTATTTTTGGAGGTGCAACATTGGTACCGCAGGCCCGCGGGTACCCCCGGACTCCCGCAGGGAGCCCCGGACTCCCGCAGGGTCAGCCGGGGACACCCGCGCGACCCCCGGGCTCACTCCGAGACCCCCGCGGGGTCAGCCGGGGACACCTGCCGGCCTGCTGTATGGGTTTTGCGCATGCAAAAATAAAAAGCAAGAATTTTTTCTAAGTCCAGATTTCTTTGCGTCTACTCTGACCCGGCGTGTTCTGATCAACGCAACTTTCGCGTACGCTAAGATTGCGTTGCTTAGTGCATCCCGCTTAAGGGCAGAATTTAACGCAAACAGGGTTGCGAACGAGCAAAGTTGGACTTAGAAAAAATTCCTGAAAAAAGTCATTTTTAGATCGCAAAGTGCCTGTTTGCGTTGCTTAGTGCATCGGGTTGACCAAAAAATCACGATCGAAGAGCACTTTGCGGTCTAAAAGTGACTTAACGGAGCTTAGTGCATAGCCCCCAAAGATCTAGATGGTAGAATCAATATTAAAACATTTGAGTAAATTAAGTCAGACAAAGAAATCCCCAATTCAGAATTTTTTAGATACCTCCAGATTAGAGCATTCTACAACAAATTGTTGCCCTGTCCAGCATTGACAAATTTCAAAAAGCTCTGTATTTTGGAAACAGACACTAGTGGACTAACCTCTCAAATGTATAAGGAAGTGACCTGTTCGAGCTCGGAGTATTCCCGAAAGTTACAGTATATGTCCCAATAGGAGTCTGACTTGGGAGAGATATTAGACAAGGAGGAATGGGATGAGATCTTTGTGGCGGTGGCTAAGAGCTCAATTTGCATGACGTTACAGGAGAACGCATATAAGGTGTTACTGAGATGGTACCTCGCCCCACTAAAATTATCAAAATTTATTCCGGGTTACTCACCATTGTGCCCGAAACAATGTAGAGAAATGGCTGATCTGCTACATATGCTGTGGTCTTGCCCTCGAGTTGTGCCCCAGTAGGAGCACATTAGAGATTGTCAATAGAGGTTATTGGGCCTCACCATCCCATGGACCCGTGGCTCTTCCTATTGAACATATCAACTCAGGGTTTAGCCAGGGTCGAAAATAAATTAGTTGCTCATTTTGCAACAGCAACGAGATTTGCAGCATTATGGAAGCAAAATGAAATTCTATGTATTACTGCAGTTCGAAATAGAATTTGGTTTGTCTGCCAGATGGAAAAACTAACAAGCTTAGCTAATGACACTGGCACTAAATTTCTAAAAGTCTGTCTACCCTGGCTGGCCCAAATAGATATTCCAGGGATAAACAGTGCCACAGTTATGCTCTGATAGAAATCAATGCGTTCACCTCTGACTGAGGGAATCATTGTTTAAAAGATATAAAAAGAAGGGTGATGATGAGTTGCACAGCCACGAAATTCCAACTCCCATTAGGACCGGAAGGTTTGAAACAAAAGTACACACTCCAATATTGCAATAGGTCTGTTTTAATGCAGGGTGGTGCAGCAACAGGACAACGCGAACGCACCTACACGTTTCGTGCACTAGGCACTTTATCAAGGTGACAAATTCACACATAGCTGCTTAATTTATACTCACCTGAGTTGTATCTCGTGCTGCCGGGTGTGACGTCATCATCCCGCGTCGCAACGGGTCGCGGTGACGTGGCGTGCACATCCATTGGCTCGGCAAGTCAGGTGGCATGCTATTGCTAGCTTGCTATCTCTTTTTTCTAAAATAAACTTTATTAACAACGAAACAAACACATGGCGAAATAAAAACATGTTAAAAAACGCAATGAATACTGTTAAAGCAGCGAACTGGCATAAGTAAAGTCAGTATAACAAAATGATTATAGTAATATAAGGGGAAGGCTTGTAATCCTGGTGTTATACTTTTAATAGCCCCTATTGGAATCATTAGTGAAATGTTGACATATATACAACATATATTGACATATGCTTATGCAAGCAATGATTGTTAATTTGTAGTTCATGAAGAGAACATATGCATAGTTCAAAACAGTACATTAAAAATGACTATACAAGTATATAGTTATACTAATACTAAATCCTATCTATTAAGTGCAATAAATGTCTTATAGTAACATATACATATACATAGAACTATTGTGAAATGACCCTTCATCTGATCGTAATTAATGTGATGGAATATAATCCTGGAAATAGATATAAAAGATACAGGTATATATGATATAACATATAATGCGAGTATAACTGATGGTAAAGGAGCATGAACATTGGTTGGGAAAGCAAACAATAAATTTAAATTTAAACTTAAATTGTTTTAATTAATACATATATGAAACTAATGTATAATGTTGAATAGATAAGTATACAGTAATTACATTATTGAATGTATTAATATATATTGTAATGAGTAATTACAAAATAATTGATTGTGTTTATAAACAGAAAGAATTAAATAGAAATTAGGAAATAGTGATTTATTGATAAATCATTTTAAAAAGTGGCTTAAATCATTTTAAAAAGTGACTTATATCCCAATCAATGTTCATGCCAAAAGGTTCTCTGGTAGTATTAGTAAAACTATATACTTGTATAGTCATTTTTAATGTACTGTTTTGAACTATGCATATGTTCTCTTCATGAACTACAATTAACCATCATTGCTTGCATAAGTGTAGCCTGGAGCTCCCGCAGCTCCTTGAGACCCCCCTCCCCTTGGGCAGCTCGATCGCGGGTGCCGAAAGACCCGACGGCTGCTTCCAAGGGTGGGGGCTGGAGCAGGGAGCAGCGCGGCTTCCCCTGCCTGCGGCCGGTTGCCGGGGACGCGATCGGGCCGTTGCTAAGGCCGCGATCGCGTCTCTAAAGTCCCGGCGGCCGCAGAGCAGGGCGCCGCCATTGAGGTCCGTCTCGCGCATGCGCAGTGGACGCGTAGGCGCAGGGAAAGCCCCAGAGCTAGGGATAGCTCGCGCGAGCATAGGGACAGCTCAGGGAGAAGAGAGAAAGCCCGGGAAAGATTGCACACGCGCAGTGGAGGGTAAGGAAAGCCCGCGAACCCCTAGCCTACCAGGGAAGGCTCTGAGCTGGGACTACAAATCCCATGAGCCTCTGTATGCCCCATGTGACACCAGGGAGCCAATAGGGCTTAGGAAGGCCAGGCAGGCAAAGAGATACATTGTTTGCGCTGCAGCACGTTTGTCAGTTGGAGCTGGGGAGCTGTGAGGGAAGGAAGGGTGCAGAGAGCATATGCAGCTCCTGCATCGAGTAAGGTCCCCACATCCCAAGTAAGGCCCCAACTCCCCACCAGGTTAGTGGGTAAGTGCTGAGGGACGGCCCAGATAGGGACGCTGCCCTTAGTGCGTGTGTGTGTGCTGTCTTGTCAGGATCACGGCTGGCAGTGCTGTGAGGCCTGACAAGAAGGCATAGTGCTAGTGTGCAGCAAGTTGCTGTACGCGTTCCAGAAGTTTGCAGTGCGTAGCTGTTAGTGTTAGTGTTAGGGTTCCAGGTTGCTGTGTGGAGTGTTGCATGTGACGCTGCCTGTACTGAGTGCAGTGTGTGTGCAGCGTGTTACTGTCTGCCGGCTGACTGAGAGCTGTGTGTCGGCTGCAGGCGCGTTAGGATAAGTGAGTTAGGAGCTAGTTGTTCAGTGTGTGTATATCACCAGGGCCAGTTGCACGTGGTGAGCTGCCAGAGTCTGGGATCAGACAGAAGTTACAGGGAGAGTTATTCTGCATGCAGGGACTAGGGTAGAGGTATACCCCAGGGCCCAGTTAGTCCCCTATGACACCAGAGGAAGCTGTATGGCATAGTGTTGGCCTTAGGACAGGGACTCCTTCACCCTATTCAAAGCAGCAAGAGGGTTGCTGTCTGACGGCCTCTGACTGTCTGACAGCGTGTTCAGAGACTGTGTTAAAGAAACATCCCGGCTGGAGATTCCTTTCCTGTGGATGCAGCGTGGGCATCCATTCCTGCAGAGAGCAGCGCAGCACGCCGTGGGATCACTGTGCGGTGCTGCTGAGTTCCAAGGATTTTCCTGACCAGGACTGGTCAGGGAGGTAGTATATATTAAGTGCACCACCGGGCCCCAACACAGGGAAGCGCTATCCCTCACACTCACACTGGTCTTTATTGTTGGGGACACTCAAGAGACTGCGGGGAATGTGATGATGGACATGTGGGTGGGGGGATGGTATGCATTCAGAGTGATGCACTGTTATTGATATATTGTTTTGATGTTATGCAAAGAGGTGTTATTGGAGTTACAGTTTATGCTCAGTAAATACTGTTTATTCACACGGTGTGTATTTACTGTATGGTTGTTCTGGTGAGGGCACACTCCCACCCCGTTGGGATCCCTCATCAGTGGAGGCGCTGCACCGAGTGTAAGTACATACCCCAGGTTCCCCGTGGCGGAAGCTCAGCTCTCCTGGTTGCCAAACAGGTACCGCACCACACTGATAGTAGTCAGATACACCTACCCACCCCAATCTCACTTAAGGGGGGGGAAAGAGGGCTACATTTGGAGGCGCTGCTGAGAGCCAGACCTGGGGTGCTCTGTTCCATTTTTTTTCCCAAATTGTCCCATTCCTATTTTTGTCGCCATGTTTGTGAAGTCCGAACACGAGGTCCTTGCCTGGGCTTTGAGGCAGTATATGGAGCCTGGCCAGGTAGTGGTAGTAGGAGGCCTTCCCGCAACTATGCCCGCGGTTGAGGTTCAGTCCTATATGCGTGAAATTCCAGGGTGGCCGCACGCATGTTTCTTAGAAGAAGAACACGATCTCACGGCCCTATGGAAAATGATACTTTTTGTGGCCATCCCCACCGCGGATATATGCCTGGCAGAGGCACCGTCCGCCCTGTGTATGCCCGGGGGCCCGGCTGAGGGGTACCCCCTAGTTTACGCCGACCCAGCCAAATGGCGTCTCCCGCCAGAGCAGGGGAGCGCACGTGCTGCTGGCTGCAAGCCTGCACTAGATTGTGTTGAGGAAAACTGTCCGGGATTGGCGGGAAAACCAGAAGGCTACCCCCCTATCTATACAGAAGAGAGCCCTAGTGTAATTGCAGAGACTGTGATTAAAATGGAGTCTCTCTCTAGCAGAGAGTCACACCTAAGATGGCGGCTCCCGCCAAGTCGGGAGAGTACCAGGACTGTGCAAGAAATTGTTGCAGAGTATTGTCCGGGTTGGGCGCGAAACCCTGAACCCCGCCCCTGCCCTGTGAGTGACTCAGCACAGAGCCAGAACCACTCCCTTGTAGAAAGTGCCCCTCCTTCAGAGTCCACCAGGGGGAGCAAGCACTGTGACTTTCAACCAAACGTGGATGAGACAGACTGTTCTAGGGAGGAGGAGCCTGACCTCTATATCACTCTGAGTTGTGCTGAAGTTAAGTCTGTCTTCAGGGAGAAATTACTTAGGGATTCCCGCTACCAACAACCGGTTGTGGAGGGCCCGTGTGCCCGAGTGAACATTTCAGATCCGGTTCCTGAGCGGGACGAGGTTGAAGTCCCATCGGTGGCGATGCGCCTACCGGCGAACCACCTCAGCGATTATACAGAGGAATCACAGGGTAAGGCGTATATACCCCCACCTTCTAGTGAATCCAGCGACCAGTCACTTGTGGTGATGCGCCTGCCGGCGGACCACTTTAGTGACAGCAATGAACACCCTATCTTGGCGGATGCAGAGCCTGCTGTGGGCCCGTGGGCCCTGGAGGAGGTGTATCCCGATGTTGCGGACCCTGCTGTGGGCCCGTGCGCCCTACAATGGTCAGTCCGACCTACTACCGAGGTACCATCGGTCCTAGAATGGGGACCAGTACCAAACGACGATGAGGGTGAGTCGACTGCCCCAGGGGTGTCGGGGGTGAGCCTCCAGGTGACCGCGGAGCACGATGGCTCCTTAAGTCTGGTTACCCGGGCGAAGGGCTCCCCTCTACATCGCGTCCTGGCGGAGGTGTCCTCCTTGGGAGAATCCATCCCAAGTCAGTGGAGTGGTAAGGAACTCCCTAACTCCCCACAATCTCCGATGGAGCTGGCCGTGAAGAAGGCCAGAGTTGCGGCTTCTGAACAGAGTATGAGCCCGTGCGCTCCGACACAAGTGGTCCCAGGACTGGGATCCAACGCTCCCGAGTTTTCAGCGCGTAAGTGGACTGCCCCAGAAGTACCGGGGGCAGGTCCCAAGACGGCCGAGGTGGGAACTGACAGCATCCCCAAGGACCTGTTGACCACCGTGAATCACCGCAGTGGTCGGGTGTATACTCTTTACCCCCGGTCAGGTGAAACAGAGACATTGTCCAGTGCTCGCTTTTCAGTGAAAGCCTCGCAAGTCCGTAGGGACAAGGACTGTGTAAAGGAAGATCCAGGGAGACTGGCCTCCTTTAAGCCCAAAAAGGAGTGTGCCATTCGCCAAGTCGTGGACCGCGGAAAAGGGCCTGGCCTCCTGGTCTGCCGCATCCCTGCCGCGGATGACCGGGTAAGGGTCTGCTTCAGAGACACTGTGCTACTCCTTCCACCAGGGGGAGGCAGTAGCGAAGAGCCAGTAACTGTCGCTTTAGAGTGTGCTCTCCAAGAAATTTTTCTAGGGGAGGCTCACGGACGCAAAAGTGAGGTACCCCCACATGTTCAATTAGGGGCTCCCCACAAATGGTCTCAGCTAGTCTCGGGTATAGTTTGGTGTGAAGTGCAATGTAACCTGAAGGGTAAATTCGACACGTGTTGTATGTTCTGTGCCATGCATTTTAATTGTATAAACCTTATGTCAGGGTATGGCGTTCTCCAAGCGAGGACGTTGGATTTTCCACCAGGGGGAGAGTGTAGCCTGGAGCTCCCGCAGCTCCTTGAGACCCCCCTCCCCTTGGGCAGCTCGATCGCGGGTGCCGAAAGACCCGACGGCTGCTTCCAAGGGTGGGGGCTGGAGCAGGGAGCAGCGCGGCTTCCCCTGCCTGCGGCCGGTTGCCGGGGACGTGATCGGGCCGTTGCTAAGGCCGCGATCGCGTCTCTAAAGTCCCGGCGGCCGCAGAGCAGGGCGCCGCCATTGAGGTCCGTCTCGCGCATGCGCAGTGGACGCGTAGGCGCAGGGAAAGCCCCAGAGCTAGGGATAGCTCGCGCGAGCATAGGGACAGCTCAGGGAGAAGAGAGAAAGCCCGGGAAAGATTGCACACGCGCAGTGGAGGGTAAGGAAAGCCCGCGAACCCCTAGCCTACCAGGGAAGGCTCTGAGCTGGGACTACAAATCCCATGAGCCTCTGTATGCCCCATGTGACACCAGGGAGCCAATAGGGCTTAGGAAGGCCAGGCAGGCAAAGAGATACATTGTTTGCGCTGCAGCACGTTTGTCAGTTGGAGCTGGGGAGCTGTGAGGGAAGGAAGGGTGCAGAGAGCATATGCAGCTCCTGCATCGAGTAAGGTCCCCACATCCCAAGTAAGGCCCCAACTCCCCACCAGGTTAGTGGGTAAGTGCTGAGGGACGGCCCAGATAGGGACGCTGCCCTTAGTGCGTGTGTGTGTGCTGTCTTGTCAGGATCACGGCTGGCAGTGCTGTGAGGCCTGACAAGAAGGCATAGTGCTAGTGTGCAGCAAGTTGCTGTACGCGTTCCAGAAGTTTGCAGTGCGTAGCTGTTAGTGTTAGTGTTAGGGTTCCAGGTTGCTGTGTGGAGTGTTGCATGTGACGCTGCCTGTACTGAGTGCAGTGTGTGTGCAGCGTGTTACTGTCTGCCGGCTGACTGAGAGCTGTGTGTCGGCTGCAGGCGCGTTAGGATAAGTGAGTTAGGAGCTAGTTGTTCAGTGTGTGTATATCACCAGGGCCAGTTGCACGTGGTGAGCTGCCAGAGTCTGGGATCAGACAGAAGTTACAGGGAGAGTTATTCTGCATGCAGGGACTAGGGTAGAGGTATACCCCAGGGCCCAGTTAGTCCCCTATGACACCAGAGGAAGCTGTATGGCATAGTGTTGGCCTTAGGACAGGGACTCCTTCACCCTATTCAAAGCAGCAAGAGGGTTGCTGTCTGACGGCCTCTGACTGTCTGACAGCGTGTTCAGAGACTGTGTTAAAGAAACATCCCGGCTGGAGATTCCTTTCCTGTGGATGCAGCGTGGGCATCCATTCCTGCAGAGAGCAGCGCAGCACGCCGTGGGATCACTGTGCGGTGCTGCTGAGTTCCAAGGATTTTCCTGACCAGGACTGGTCAGGGAGGTAGTATATATTAAGTGCACCACCGGGCCCCAACACAGGGAAGCGCTATCCCTCACACTCACACTGGTCTTTATTGTTGGGGACACTCAAGAGACTGCGGGGAATGTGATGATGGACATGTGGGTGGGGGGATGGTATGCATTCAGAGTGATGCACTGTTATTGATATATTGTTTTGATGTTATGCAAAGAGGTGTTATTGGAGTTACAGTTTATGCTCAGTAAATACTGTTTATTCACACGGTGTGTATTTACTGTATGGTTGTTCTGGTGAGGGCACACTCCCACCCCGTTGGGATCCCTCATCAGTGGAGGCGCTGCACCGAGTGTAAGTACATACCCCAGGTTCCCCGTGGCGGAAGCTCAGCTCTCCTGGTTGCCAAACAGGTACCGCACCACACTGATAGTAGTCAGATACACCTACCCACCCCAATCTCACTTAAGGGGGGGGAAAGAGGGCTACATAAGCATATGTCAGTATATGTTGTATATATGTCAACATTTCACTAATGATTCCAATAGGGGCTATTAAAAGTACAGTATAACACCAGGATTACAAGCCTACCCCTTATATTACTATAATCATTTTGTTATACTGACTTTACTTATGCCACTTCGCTGCTTTAACAGTATTCTTTGCGTTTTTTAACATGTTTTTATTTTGCCATGTGTTTGTTTCGTTGTTAATAAAGTTTATTTTAGAAAAAAGAGATAGCAAGCTAGCAATAGCATACCACCTGACTTGCCGAGCCAATGGATGTGCACGCCACGTCACCGCGACCCGTTGCGACGCGGGATGATGACGTCACACCCGGCAGCGCGAGATACAACTCAGGTGAGTATAAATTAAGCAGCTATGTGTGTATTTGTCACCTTGATAAAGTGCCTAGTGCACGAAACGCGTAGGTGCGTTCGTGTTGTCCTGTTGCTGCACCACCCTGCATTAAACCAGACCTATTGCAATATTGGAGTGTGTACTTTTGTTTCAAACCTTCCGGTCCTAATGGGAGTTGGAATTTCGTGGCTGTGCAACTCATCATCACCCTTCTTTTTGCTGTCTACTTACCTGGATGGACTGCACGCCCTGGATGTCTAGAAGTCCTGCAAGCACTCAGGTAAAGGGCCGCAGTGCCCCAACATATATACATATGGACACCTGTGCTGTTGTTATTTATATATTGGTTACTTGGCTGGGTTCATATGGTGTTCAAGCTGTGGAGGTCAAGTGGACCCCACTAGACACTTAGCCCGTGCCAGATAATTGCCATATTATTCATGGACTTTCTATTGTCATCCTGATCAATTACACATACTGTGGAGGATTTCTCTCCAATTTTGGATGCATCACATCTGTTCTACTTTTTTTTTTTAAAAAGATATAGAAGATTAGGTGGTCAAAACCAGACCCTAGCGACATTAATAGGTGTTTCGAGACGGCACGGGAGGGATAAGGCACAAGATGGCTTCAAGGAAATGACAAAAGATCGAAGACATGGACCTGATTCCTGGGTACATTTTTAGGGGAACCACCAACTCTGGTCCCTGACTAGATAGACATATTCTGACAACACTTTCTGTGCAAACCCCCCCTTGAAACTCATACCACAGCAATCCCTGCTTGCTGGCATCCCTGTAAAGGTAAAAACACAAACATTCTTTATTGTCGCATAATTACAGGTAATGTTTTCACAACAATTGGGTCCAAGAGCTGACACTCCTCCCAAAACATGGATCAGAGGGAACCAAATGGGCTTAACCTTTATTAGTGAGCCTGGTTACCTCTTCACCGTTACAATAAGGATTCTGCTACCGGCGTGCTGAGCTGATCTCCACCGGTATCAGGTTATACGTGTTAAACTACTACATTTGTGAGTGTGCATTTTTGCACAAAACCACTATTGTATTTCATGTAATTACGCTATGGGGTATATATATATATGTAGCCAGGTACCCTCCGGTCTCCCCGCGCTCCCGTTTCCCCCCTTGCTTACCCTCAGTATGTTATGTAGGGCAAAGGAGTTGCCGGTGGTTCTCGCCCCAGGGCACCGCCATGTTGGGTGTGCGCGCGCACGAGTACAGAGTAGCGCATGCGCAGAAGCAGTGAGGGCCTGGAAGAGCCACAGAAGGTTGTGCATGAGCGGGGCAATGTTGCGGCGGCCATTAGAGTCACGCATGCGCGGTGTCCTATGTGCACATGGTCACAATGTTAATCAGACAGCTCAGAGACTACAACTCCCATGTTGCTTAGGGAGAAAGCTGCCTGGTGACTCACGAGAGCCAATGGAATGGCTGGATTGCTTCTAAAGGATGGAAGGACTACTGCCTGTTGGGAGAGGAAGTCAGGAGTCGAGACCAGGAACCTGAAGGTGCAGGTTAGGCCCACGGAGCAGTGCTCCAGGGACTAGGCCAGCGGTATGCCCCCAGGGCCCAGTTAGTCCCCTGAGACACTGTAGAGAAGTAACTGTACGGTATAGGGAACCGCCTTAAGATAGGGAATCCTTCCCCATACTCATAGAGAGAGAGAGAGGCTGCAGCACAGTGCCTGGCTGTCAGCGAGTGTGTAACTGAAGGGGAATCTGACCCCATAGCAGAGACTGTTTGCAAGGATCATCCAGCTGGGGATCCCTCACCTGGGGAGTCAGAGAGTGTATCCAGTCCTACAGGGAGCAGCGCATCGCGACGTGGGATCACGTTGCGGAGCTGCCTACTATCCAAGGATCTTCCTGGTTAGGACAGTAACCAGGGAGGTAGTATAAGTGCACCAACTGGCCCCAACACAGGGAAGCGCTATCCCCCACATTCACATTAACTTTATAGCTGGTGGACACTCAGAGGGCAAGTACCCTAGCACATTGGTACACTGGTCAATGGTTCAGCGTGTTGGATCTACGCTCAGGCCGTGAGCCCGTCTGACCAAGAGAAAACAGCCTTCATTTGCCCCCTTGGGTTCTACCAGTTCACCCGGATGACTCAAGGTATTTGTGGTGCCCCTGCGACATTCCAGAGGCTGATGGAGAAGACAATCGGGGACATGAACCTATGCGAGTGCATCATCTATCTGGACGACATAATCATGTTCGGGAAGACCCTCGAAGAACATGAGGCTCGACTTATGAAGGTGTTGGATAGGTTGGAAAGGAAGGCCTGAAACTATCCATAGATAAGTGTCGATTTTGCAGAACTTCCGTTTCCTATGTTGGCCACATAGTTTCGGCCGAAGGAGTGGCCACAGATCCTGCCAAGGTGGAAGCCATGGTCAACTGGCCCAGACCCGACAATGTGATGGAGTTGCGATCATTCTTAGGTTTCTGCGGCTATTACAGAAGGTTCGTCGAAGGATACTCGAGTAAGGCCAAGGCTCTCAATAATCTGCTTAAGGTTTACCCCGAGAAGCCTCGACAGAAAGCTACACCTCCCAGGACCCCTTTTGGAGGTAAATGGACCTCTGACTGTGAGAAAGCGTTCCTGGGGATTGAAGAAAAGTCTGACGGAAGCGCCTGTGCTGGCCTATGCTGATCCGGAGAAACCCTATATCTTGCATGTGGACGCCAGCTTCAATAGGCTGGGAGTGGTCTTACACCAGAGGTACCCAGCTGGTCTGCGTCCAGTGGCTTATGTGAGCCGAAGTTTAACTCCTACTGAAAAGAACTATCCAGTTCACAAGTTAGAATTCCTCGTCCTCAAGTGGGCCATAATGGAAAAGCTTCACGACTATCTGTATGGGGTCTCCTTCAACGTGAGAACGGACAACAATCCGTTGACCTATATCTTGACAACTGCCAAACTGGATGCCACTGATCACAGGTAGTTGGCCGTCTTATTCAACTACCAATTCACGTTAAAATACAAGCCCAGGCCTCTGAACATAGAAGCAGATGCGCTATCCAGAAGACTGGGGCTGAGCCCCATGTCGGATGACGGGCCTTGGGAGGAGAACTCTGTACCCGGAATGAAGGTGATGTGCTCTACTGCAGCGGTAGTGGAAAATACGGTGGCATTTTCAGAGTTGCGAGTGGTGGATTCATTTGGATGCCGACCCCAGGCCCTTCAGAATGCATACTGTCACCCTGGTGGCATGGGTCTTACTCAAAATGTTATTTTCACTTGGAAGGAAATGGTCATAGCTCAAACCAGTGGTCCAGTGGTTAATGCGGTTCGCGAGGCTCACCACAAGAATGTACCCTCTATGATGAGAACGTTCCCTAAAGACATATTTGCAATTCTTATGAGAGAATGGGAAAAATTTGAAATGGACAGCGGCCTGCTTTATTGGATTGTCCCATACCACAACATCCGGATCGCCGTCAATTGTTCCTGCCTAAACATCTACAACGACTTGTCTTACGATCCTTGCATGATGATCACGGGCACTTAGGAGTGGAAAAGACTCTCGGATTAGTAAGAGATCGGTTCTTCTGGCCTAAAATGCGAGAGTCAGTGGAGCAACATTGCTAGAAGTGCCTACGATGTATACAAAGAAAGACACTGCCCACCCGTACTGCCCCAATGGGTCATCTTAAAAGCTCTGGCCTGATGGATTTAGTATGCATGGATTTCTTGTGTATAGAGCCGGACTCAAAAGGCATAGGAAACGTGCTAGTAGTGACTGACCACTATACTCGCTATGCCCAAGCTTTTCCAACTAAAGATCAGAAAGCTACCACAGTGGCCAAAGTGCTGTGGGAGAAGTATTTTGGGCACTATGGTCTACCCAATAGGATACACTCGGACCAGGGACGAGATTTCGAGAGCAAGCTGATCAAAGAGTTGCTAACTCTGTTGAATATTCAGAAATCAAGGACTAACCCCTACCATCCAGAGGGGGATGTGCTCCCTGAAAGGTTTAATCGGACATCGCTGGACATGCTAGGCACTCTGAAAGATCCTCAAAAAGGAGAATGGAGTAAACATGTGGAGGCATTGGTGCATGCCTACAATTGTACTAGGCATGAGTCCACAGGGTACACACCATACTTCATGATGTTTGGGAGAGAAGCTAGACTGCCGGTCAATGTCCGCCTGCGGGTATCTACCGATGGGATACTCAATATGGCTCATTATCAATATGTGAGAAGACTCCAGGATAGTCTGCATCGTGCCTATCAGTTGGCAGAAAGAGCCACCGCGAATGCAAATAATAAGAGAAGGTACGACCACAAAGTCCGTTTTCGAGAGCTCAAGCCTGGAGACGCAGTTCTCCTAAGCAACTTAGGGATTCCCGGCAAACACAAGCTGACTGATCGCTGGAGAGAGGGGCCCTTCCAAGTAGAGTCCCAAATGCCGGGCCTCCCTGTCTATCGCATACGTGATGTGAATGGCAGGGTAAAGGTCTGGCATCGAAACCATTTGTTGCCTATCCCACAACTGGGAGAAAGTGACCCAGAAGCAGAAACAGTAGTAAGCGATAGTGAGCCTGAAGAGTCAACGGAGAATTCAAGTTCAACAGCGGAGACAACTCAAGATCCTCTGGAAGGCACTTCCAACAGAGATTGGTGGGCACATCCCAAAGGAGCAATGGATAATGGGCCTGCGCCTCAAGTGCCGGTAACCGGCGAGTCATCAAGTCCACGGTTAAATCCTAATAGCCTGAGTTTTGTGCCAAACAGAGACAATGTTCAGTCACAAAGAGACTTATCCCAAATTGGTTCACCTTCTGCCCGAGAGTCCAGGCCTCAAGCCTATGATGGACCCTCCCAAGATGAAGAGATGGAGACTGAGACTCGCACAAGTCAGCGAGTGAGACGCCCTCCCACTAGAGTGCTTATGATTCATTAAGGGCACCTCACTATGAGTCTCAGCAGCAAGCAAAAGCCAAGCTAGCCTCTGTGATAAATATGTTTGTAGAAATGTACAATCTCGTTTAAAGTTGATCGTTAAGTTGTACACTGAACTGCATTTTTATTATATAATGTTGTTGTGTATGTGTTGGTTCAAGCGAGGCCCTTGATGTTTTCACCAGGGGGATGATGTAGCCAGGTACCCTCCGGTCTCCCCGCACACTCCCATTTCCCCCCTGCTTACCCTCAGTATGTTATGTAGGGCAAAGGAGTTGCCGGTGGTTCTCGCCCCAGGGCGCCGCCATGTTGGGCGCGCACGAATACAGAGTAGCGCATGCGCAGAAGCGGTGAGAGCCTGGAAGAGCCACAGAAGGTTGTGCATGAGCGGGGCAAGGTCGCGGCGGCCATTACAGTCGTGCATGCGCGGTGTCCTATGCGCACGCGGTCACAATGTTAATCAGGCAGCTCAGAGACTACAACTCCCATGATGCTTAGAAAGAAAGCTGCCTGGTGTTTCACGAGAGCCAATGGAATGGCTGCATTGCTTCTAAAGGAAGGAAGGGCTACTGCCTGCTAGGAGAGGAAGTCAGGAGTCAAGACCAGGAACCTGAAGGTGCAGGTTAGGTCCACGGAGCAGTGCTCCAGGGACTAGGCCAGCGGTATGCCCCCACGGCCCAGTTAGTCCCCTGAGACACTGTAGAGAAGTAACTGTACGGTATAGGGAACCGCCTTAAGATAGGGAATCCTTCCCCATACTCATAGAGAGAGAGAGAGGCTGCAGCACAGTGCCTGGCTGTCAGCGAGTGTGTAACTGAAGGGGAATCTGACCCCATAGCAGAAACTGTTTGCAAGGATCCTCCGGCTGGGGATCCCTCCCCTGGGGAGTCAGTGCGTGTATCCAGTCCTACAGGGAGAAGCGCATCGCGACGTGGGATCACGTTGCGGAGCTGCTTACTATCCAAGGATCATCCTGGTTAGGACAGTAACCAGGGAGGTAGTATAAGTGCCCAAACGGGCCCCAACACAGGGAAGCGCTATCCCCCACATTCACATTAACTTTATAGCTGGTGGACACTCAGAGGGCAAGTGCTCTAGCACGTTGGTACACTAAGGACAAAGGGTGATGCAAGGCCTGATATGTGATGTAATGCATGATTAACATGTGGGGTGATACTCTGATAGTTTTGATGTAATGATGTTATGCATTGATAAGTTTGCCTAAGTTACAGTACATGCTCAGTAAATACTGTTTCATTCCATTGTGTGTATTTACTGTATGATTGGTCTGGTGAGGGCACACATCCACCACGCTGGGGTCCCTCATCAGTGGAGGCGCTGCACCGAGTGTAAGAAAACCCCAGGCTCCCAGTGGCGGAGGTTCAGGCCTCTTGTTAGCCTCACAGGTGACAGCAGTACCAGTAGTCATAGTACCTTAGGGGTACACCTGCTACATATATATATATATATATATATATATATATATATATATATATATATATATATATATATATATATATATATATATATATATACACACATATATATATATACATACATATATATATATATATATATATATATATATATATATCATAGAAAAAGAACAAAAAGTACTCCATAATAATAGTCACTGATGTGGGTGCAGATCCTATAATGAAGAATAAGCAATACGATACCGTTTGGAAAAGAAATCAGCAGGCAGCACTCCAGAATTGAACAAACAGGTGTATTGAAAAAATAAACACAAATACCAACGTTTCGGTCCACGAATGGGACCTTTGTCGCACCACCTTGACAAAGGTCCCATTCGTAGACCGAAACGTTGGTTTTTGTGTTTATTTTTTCAATACACTTGTTTGTTCAATTCTGGAGTGCTGCCTGCTGATTTCGTTTCCAAACGGTTTCGTATGGCTTATAGATATATATATATAAGCCATACGATACCGTTTGGAAACGAAATCAGCAGGCAGCACTCCAGAATTGAACAAACAAGTGTATTGAAAAAATAAACACAAAACCAACCAAAAAACAAGTGCTGCAAATCAAGTTGATTGCACAGTGTGGTGTCAGATGCAGTGCTGACCTGGGGTGACCTCAATGTGAGCACTCAGTACAAGGTGTACTTAGTAGATCAATAGGAAATATAGTGGAAGCCACTGCAGGGGGGTTAAAGTTCACATAGTGAGAGTGCTCACATTGAGGTCACACCAGGTCAGCACTGCATCTGACATCATGCTGTGCAATCCACTTGATGTGCAGCACTTGTTATCTGTGAGTATTCTAGGGATATATATAATATATATATATGTGTTCACTTCTGTCCTGTAACTGCACCACCTTGACAAATGTCCCATTCGTGGACCGAAACGTTGGTTTTGTGATTATTTTTTCAATACACTTGTTTGTTCAATTCTGGAGTGCTGCCTGCTGATTTCGTTTCCAAACAGTATCGTATTGCTTATTCTTCATTATAGGATCTGCACCCACACCAGTGACTATTATTATGGAGTGCTTTTTGTTCTTTTTCTATAATATATATATATATATATATATATATATATATATATATATATATGTAAGATATATATATATATAGTCTGTAAGGATCCCTAGAAATTCAATATACCAGCACAGCACAAGAGATAATCGCAAAGGGTAAATAGTTACAGTTTGTAAGGATCCCTAGAGATCCAATATACTGGCACAGCACAAGAGATAATCGCAAAAAGTGGTTTATTGGGTCCAAAATGCACACATACTGTATGTGTAAACCACTTTTTGTGATTATCACTTGTGCTGTACCAGTACTGTATATTGGATCTCTAGGGATCCTTACAAACTGTAACTATTTACCCTTTACCGTTCACCACACCTGCCTCTGCTGAGTCTCTCCTCTCTCTCTCTACTCTCTCTCCTCTCTCTCCTGTCTCTCCTCTCTCTCCTGTCTCTCCTGTCTCTCCTGTCTCTCCTCTCTCTCCTCTCATATTCAGCAATAATTCAAAACCAATTAACTTTAGGCAAAACAAAACCAGAGTCAAGACCCAAACCTGTTAAACACCAAGTCAAATCAGCATCTACTTTTCCGACACATCAAAAAGTTCCTTCACTGTTGATACATGACCCATTTGGCATCCTTTGGGGAATCAAGAGACATTAATAGAAGGTATTACTTAGGGTCATGAGGTTTTTAAACACATCCCAACATTCCTAACTATTAATGCATCCCCAGGAACCGCAGAAGTACCATACTTTAAGGTTTATGTTTTTTTTTCCTTCAACAAATTAAATTAATGAGGAGTTTTCTAAAAGAGTACATTCTCTTTGAGGCAATGTTATTCTGAGGCTAATAGCTCTGAAAAGCAGCCAGGCCAAACAATCATAGAGGCTATAATTCTTTTAAAGGTCTGAATGCTCAACCCCAAAAGCAACTTAGCTCTATATTAAACTTTGTTTGTCATTTACCTCTTCCTTCATTCTAAGAGACAGTTGTGGTAAATGAAATTCAGCCAGAAGAGAGAGGATGACCAGAGCAGTGCCTTGGGATCAGTTCTGAGGCTAGTACTTTTTGATGCCTTTATTGGTGATATTATAGATGCGCTCAAAAGGAAAGTACAACTTTTGATCTGGCACTATGATTCATGTGGAAAAAGCAAAGTGCTATCCAAAGGATGCCTCATTTTGGAAAGCTAGATAAATGTTCAATTTCATTTTTAAAAGATCAAAATAATGTAGCTGAGCAACAAAACCCAGACACAGGAATACACCATCAATGGATCAATACATCCATCATAGTGGAACGTGACTTGATGGACATTAATAGAGATATGCAAATCTGTCTCGCTTCGCAAAAGGTCCCACAAATTGTTAACTATATTTGCAATTCAAAAACATTTAAACAAAAGCTATTTGTTGATTAACGGTAAACAAAATACATACAGTATTTCCGGATTTGTCATGCGAATATTGGGGAAATACAAAACTGTGCCAATATTCACCGTCTTGTTTGAGAATGTGTTGCTAAAGTTGGTGTTAACAAGCTTTCTAAATAAGATCTTTTTACGTGACGTGGTACAGTATAGGTTTGCAACTTTCTCGCCTGATGCAAATATCCAAAAATTGCAAATCTTGTAAACATGTAAAAAGATATCACACATACAGTGTACAGCAGTAGCCAACGTTATTGAACCTACCGGTGCATGAAACATAAAGAAAAACAGAATGTCCTGTCACACTTCAGATGAATTCCACTATATGCAGCTTGCCTCATACATAGATTTATTTGATGCAGAGTTATGGTTACAGCCACGGAAGCACAACATTTTGGGAAAACCCTTTGTCAGGTGAAAGCCTTTATCCCTGCATTCCAAAGTTGTGAGTGCCCACTGCCGACATTTTCTACTGCCTTTGCCACAAATTTGCACAAATGGCGGGATAAATTTTGATAGCACACGTTACCATTTGTTTAAATGAAGCTGCGTCAGATCCAAAGCGTCAAATCGTGGCAGCTTTATTGCAATGTGTTGCGTCTTTTGGCTACACCTATATACTCATGATAGTTGAGGCAGTCAATATAACTGTCGTAGGAAAATCCACCGAGCAGTTAAATTCTGCTGGGGAGAAATCAAAAGTGGAGATGTGTGGAAAAAATGTAGTACAGTAACATTTGTGAACATTTTCACAATTGTTTCAAGAAATGTGGAAATTGGGGGAAGTTTTCACTAAGATTTTTATGCAAATGTATCCACCATTTCAACAGGAAATGTTGTGATGTTTGCCTAAGTTACACAAATATCAGCAAATATAAGTATAAAAGCAGTTTACTATCCATTAATGTTTGCAGAGCTGGCGGAACCTGACGGCGCTACAAAAATGTATCAGAATCGATCAGCAATCAAAAGGATATAATATATAAAGACACACTCTCGTGTTCCCTTTGATATCAAAAAGCTTTGTCTTTTAATATGCAAAACATTTTCTTTTAAAACACATCCAGAAAAAATGGGTTAGTAGACACATATTGTTAAAAAAGCAACATGTTTCATGGCCCCCTCGGGCCTGTACAATTGTGTATGCTTGGAATTTCTTCTGCATATTAAAAGATGCTTTTTAATATCAAAGAAACATGTCAGTTCATCTCTATTTATTATTTCCTTTTGAGTGCTGACCCATTCTGATTCTGAGCACCTAAAACACAGGACGTGTGTAACCACTGAAGCAAAGGACTGGGTACTGTAAGTGCAAGCTCAACAAACTGTATTTTGGATCTCTCTTAGGCACTGAAACAAGTAGGGTTGAGTCCTGCCAGCCTAATTGGTTGAATTACCATGTGGTACCCACTCACACCAATGATGTAGAACATTGGTATAACTTTTATTCCCATGTGTCATTGTTGGTATGCATGGTTATTAAGTATCAGGATGTATGGAGGCCTCGGAGGTAAGATGGAAACCTACAAAAGACAGGAGATCGAAATACGTAAAAACTGACAGGGCTTATTGTTACACTAAAGTAAATAAGACTTGGAAAACAAAATGGAGTCTGCAATGTGTGCAGAGCTACAACCAAAAGGCTATGGTAGTGAAGGGAATATACAAAAGGCAGGGGGCAAATAGTACGGAAATACAAAACAAACAAAAGTTAGTTGCTAGTATTGCAGTGATACATGCAAAAAGCAATAGTAGCGTGGTACAAATAATGAACAGGAGGCAAATAGTGCATGTGGAATACAAGACAACAAACAAGAGGGTACATGTAGATCTGCAGAAATAGAAGTTTGATTAAAAAAAAGGAACAGGAAACAAGGGACAAAGAATATCCTGGGCTCCTGACCTGTAAACAGAAAGGTGACAAGCAAAACATTAACAGACTCGGAGGGGTTTTATACCCAAAATAAGATGGCAGCTGGCCTCATGGACTGTTCTAGTTCTAACCAGGTCTGGGCCTGAACTTGGCTCTTCTGTGCGCCCCTACAGGTTTACGAGGAGTACTGTGGGAGGGAATCTTGACATTAAGTGGCAAATTAACCAATCTGAATGGTTAATTTACTTCGTGGCCTTCTATTGTGTGTTATGCGATGGGGACAGGCTTTATATCAGATCTGCACCCTTGTATAAAACTTCAGTTGATGAGATAATCCTGAGGAAGGGCATCCAAAAAGGACAAAGAGGAAACCTTTTTATTTTTCAACTATTATCCAAAGACTGTTGTTGTACAAGCAAGAGAGGACTATGAGCTTCAATAAAGATTGAGGATGGCTTATTGAGGGACACAGACATCAGATTTCTGTAGGTAATCAATTAGGTCTAATTTTAGGCCCTATTTTTATTATTTTTGAGTCACTTTTTTGCTGTTTTTTTTTCTTTCTGTTAATTGGGTATTGTTTTTACATTATTGGATTCTTGATGGAGCTTTATTTTATGGTTGGGCATCAATCCATTGGATTTTCAATGGTCATTGACCCCGAAGACTTTGGAGGAGTGCAACATGGATAAGGTAAATTATTTTATGTTATGCCAGGAAATGCCTTATTGTCCTCTTTGTTATGCAAGGGCGGTGGCAGGTAGCTAGTGTTAGGTATGTATTAACCTGGTTGAAACCACTGGTCACCAGCTAGCCATGGGTTGTTCGTGATTATCTGACCACTTCGGCTACTAAGGTGTTAATATATTAAAAAAAATATGATTCAAGTGCTTTTCATTAACTTTTTTAATCTAGTCACAGTATTTTCTACCGTCCAAGCTCTAGTTCAGGCTCCAGATGGAAGTAATTGCAATACTTTAGTAATGTCATATTATTTAAAGATAATATAGCGTTATCCGGACATAACGTCACGTTAAGGCTATGGCAATAAGGTCATGTACAGCCGTTTTTCTCTTAGAATTACCTTAGCAAATAAGGCATTAACTCAACAGACCTTCCTGTTTTAGGTAACCTCACATTATTTGCCCTGAGTTAATGAACCTTGGTTAATTAGGACCTGTGACTGTCACTATTAATTCAGAGTAATCCTCATTAAGCATTAGCACATTAGCTTTAGACAGCCTAGTAGACTCCTATTCCCATCCTGAAACTCACATCACAGTGTCACTCACTACCAACTCCTGTAGACTAATGATTATTTGTGTGTATCTGTGCCCTATTTATAGCAATTGCAGTAAAGAATTGCACGCAAATTTACCATTTTCCTTACCCCTTTTCTTAAAGCTTGGCAAACATTAGCAAATGCTAATAACTCTCACTAAATATTTGTGAGCAGCGAAAGTTCAATCTGCATTTTACAAACTGGTGTAAGAGTTTTACACGTGTTTAATCACTAGTAGAAAGTAATTATTTGTTTTTAAAATGTTTTACCAGGAAGTATTACATTGAGAGTTACCTCTCGTATCTTACCATGGATGGAACGTAGTAGGTAGTAATGCCTCAAATAGAGTAGATTGTTAAATTGTGGAGGACCTATATCCAGACATACAAAACAAAATAGAGACGATACAAAGAAAATAAACCAAAATAGTACATGGTCCCCATCATAAAACATATTCAGTGAGACTAAAGGACCTGAATATTCACACCATGGATGGAAGGGAGAACATTAATAGAAACATTAACTACAAGAAGGATATCAGCAACCTACAGAAAAAAAAAATTTCAAGAAAGAATGATGCTAGCGTATACTCTGAAGCTAGAAAATGGGAGAATTAGAGTAAATACATTTTTACTAAACGTAGTGGACTCGTTGAGCAGCTGCTGGCAGAGGTAGTGAAGCTTTAATATAGGAAATAACTTCAAATCTTCTTACTATAGACATAAGGCTATAACAAATAGTTATCAAATGGAATCCAAGGCTTTACAGCAGGCAGTGAGACTAGGTGAGACAAATGGTCCTTATCTGCCTGAGTGTTCCCATATTTCTATGAAAGTGGCCTTCATGATCAACGTGTTATTAGAATGACCCAGATGAGTTTGATGGATATTTGTCTGCACCATAAATCCAGGGAAATGGAACAAAATATTTTCTACACAGATGATGTAAACCATTGGAGTAGCATGTGGAAATGTTAAAGGGCAACCTGAATGCGAACTTACATACTGTAGCAGTTTGGAGAAACTTGTTTAGTGCCTGCCAAGTCCATTCATCTGCTGTAGCAAATGCCTTAAGCCCTTGCGTTTTAAAAGCACAAAAAGGCAATAAATGAAATAATTTTAGTATATCTCTAGGGTTCACCATTCCAGCTCTGAAATGCCCTTGCTATGGCTGACTCATACGTGTAGGTCATCTAGATTATACAAAGTGCATTTCTAATTGGCACTGAAATTGCCAGTAACTCCCAGGCATAGCAGAAAGAAAAAAAAATATTTCTTCTAAAATAGGAAGTAATTGTCCATGAAAAAAATTATTTTCACCTGCAAAAAAATCCTCACGAGAGAAACAATATAGCTTGGTTTCAAATAATGAACCATTTAAATATGAGATGTTATGTTATAGCTATTATAAAGCAAGGTGCTCTGAATCTTGGAAGGATAACTCTAATGAATATGGATACATTTCATGTAGACAATATATAAGTTTACAGTATGACTGAAAATTTACAAAAAGCAAGGAAAGAGGTGCTAAGTTGGTTAGATGTATGAATTGTGTCTTTATTTATATAGCGCCATTAATGTATATACGGTAGCGCTTCACAGCAGTAATACATGTGACAATCATATATATATAACAAATAATACAAATAACACATAATGGGAAGAAGTGATTCAGACATAAAAGTAACATTTATGAAATGGAGTCCCTGCTCCGAAGAGCTTACAATCTAATTTGTAGGTAGGAAAAACGTACAGAGACAGTAGGAGGGCGTTCTGGTAAGTGCGTCTGCAAGGGGCAAGGTTAATGTATGAGGTGTAAGGTATCAGCCATGGCGCTACTCATATGCTTCCTTAAGCAGATGTGTTTTAAGGTAGGTCTTAAAGGTGGATAGAGAGGGTGCTAGTCATATATTGAGGGAAAGGGCATTCCAGAGTGTCGGGCATTCAGTTAGAAGGGTTCACGGTGGGAGAGGGCTTTAGATATAAAAGGGGTAGAGAGAAGACATCCTTGAACAGAACGCAAGAGTCGGGATGGTGTATAGCGAGAAATTAGGGCTAAAATCTAAGGAGGGACAGAAGAGTTTAAAGCTTTAAAAGTGAGGAGGAGAATTGAGTGTGTGATACAGGATTTTATAGAAAGCCAGGAGAGGGATTTCAGGAGGGGAGACGATGAGACAGATTTAGGAAAGAGCAGAGTGATTCTGGCAGCAGCATTTAGGATAGATTGTAGGGGAGACAGGTGAGAGGCAGGAAGGGCGGACAGCAGGAGGTTACAGTAATCGAGAATGAGGGTCTTTGTTAGAGTTTTAGGCATCGAGCAACAGAGGAAAGGGCATATCTTGTAATATAGGAATGTAATTTAGGAAAAAACTACAGGTTTTAGCTACCTTTTGAATGTGAGAGGAGAATGTAAGAGAGGAGTTGCGTGTGACCCCTAGGCAGCGTGCTTGTGCTACTGGGTGAATTATAGTACATCCAACAGTAATGTGGAAGGAGGTAGTAGGGCCAGGTTTGGGAGAAAATATAAGGACCTCTGTTTTTGACATGTTAAGTTTAAGTTTATGTAATGCTTAAGTTTAAGTCGTCGGAGGGCCTTCCAGGATGATGTAGCAGGGAGACATTCAGAAACTTCGGTCTGTAGAGCAGGTGTAAGGTCAGGGGTTGAAAAGTAAATTTGTGTGTCATCAGCATAGAGGTGATATTTGAACCCAAAATATGTGATTAGGTCACTTAGAGAGTGTGTAAAAGAGAAAAGAGAAGAGGTCTCAGGACAGAGTCCTGGGGTACCACACAGAGAGATCGATAGAGGAGGAGGAGGGGTTAGCAAAAGAGACACTGAAAGTATGATGGAAGAGGTAAGAAGAGATCCCTAATAGAGCTTTGTTATCAAGAGTATGGAGAATGTGAAGGAGAAGATGGTGGTCCACAGTATCAAATGCTGCAGAGGGGAGTAATAGAGTGTAATGACCTCTCTTTGGCAGCATGAAGGACATTAGTTATTAGTGAGAGCTGTTTCAGTGGAGTGAGCCGGGCGGAAGCAAGATTGTAGAGGGTCTAGGAGAGAATAGGTGTTGATAAAATGGAGTAAACGAGAGAATACAAGACATTCAAGGAGTTTAGAGGCAAAAGGCAGGAGGGAGACAGGACGGTAGTTAGAAAGACATGTAGGGTCAAGCTTGCTGTTTTTGAGTCATGGTATGACTGTTGCATGTTTGAAGGAGGAGTTAAAGATACCAGAGTAGAGTGAGGATTTAAACATCTGTGTGAACGTAGGGATTATAGTAGAGCAAGAGGTTTTAGGAGATGGGAAGGAATGGAGTCAAGAGGACAGGTGGTAGAGGGAGAAGAGGAGATCAGCAATGACACATCCTCCTCTGTGACAGCAGAAAGAGTCAAGGAAGGCAGGAGGTGAGTTAGGAAGAAGTGTAGGATAGGAGAAGGATACAGAGGGGATGTCCTGATGTATGGATTCAACGCTTCCTTGAAATAGTCGGCAAAGTCCTGAAGTGAGATGGAGGAAGCAGAACGGGCAGCAGAGGGTTGTCTGAGTAGGGAGTAAAAGACAGAACAGTCAGCGTGGGTTAGACTTGTTCATGTTGATTAGTGAAGAAAAGTAGGTTTGCTTAGCTTGAGAAAGGGCAGGGTTGAAACAGGATAGCATACATTTGTAGTGAAGGAAGTCTGCGAGTGTAAGATTTCCTCCAGAGGCATTCAGAGGAATGAGTGCAGGAACACAGCATGCACATGTGGAAATTTTTCCAGGGTCTGGGGTTAGAAGGGCGAGAACGGCAGAGAGAAAGAGATGTAGCATGTAGATCAAGTGAGGAGGATAGGGAAAAGTTGTAGTTCCTGACCAGGTTGTCAGGGTCTGGAGCAGAGCTGAGAGATGAGAGGGAGGAGCGTAAAGTGGAATCAAAAGCTGGTAGGTTAATAGAGCACAGGTTTCTGCAGAAGTACTTCTATTTGCCTTGAGAAAGTGCGCGAATTTGCGCGAAACGGCCGTCGGCGCTTTGATTTTAACTTCACCCAGTCAGTTTCTAAGATGTTTATATATTGATCTCACACTGTGAGACAGCAACTTATAAGGACTAATCTACTGTAAGTGCTCTATATTGTTATATCTATCCAAGCAGGGACTATACCACGATTGGTTATATTCTATTGGTGGAAATTAGTAAGCAGCTACTCTGCCTGGGGGGGGGGTTTACCCTTTCTCCCAGCACGTACAAGCAGCATACCTTGTAGCTATCTCTGGCTGCTATTATAGCCTGTGGTTGAACAAACTTGTTACATTTGTATACAGGTTACTGATCTCTAGGGATACACCTATTTGCTGATCAATGATCAGTCCCTTACTAGCTGTGATATATTCTCATTCATCTGGCTAATTTAGCCTTTATTCTATGGGTTTATGGCTCGCACTGTTGTGTCCTGAGCAGACACTCAGTGAGCCATTCCAAACTGACTATGCATGAGTGGTATGGGGATTTGAGACTCCCCCTCACTTTTTAATATTGGTAAACACTAAACAATGACTTAAGTGACTATTAACTTACATCATACCAATTACTCTTTTAAATATACCAAAGTACAGGTACTCTGGTCCGGAGCAACATTTGGTGCTTTTTGTAGCACTATACCTCCTCTAACGTGTTTATTAGTTGGTTATACTTAGAAGGGGATTTGAATCCTAAAAAGATTCTTTACCTATGTTTATCACACTCGTGTTTTATATATTTTTCTTCCTCACCATTAGTATTCATCGTGTTCATGTTCTATACCCCAATTATTTTAATTATTCACCATTAAAACTATATTTTTAATAGTTTCTACCATTACATTTCACTCTCTGAGTGCTCTCAGTCTATCAGGGCTCTTTTTCTCTCTGTACAGCAGGAGGCAAGAAGGAAGCGCGCCGCGAGGAACGTGCTCTCTGACCGCTTGCAGCGGGATGCTGTGCAGCAGGAGGTAAGGAGGGAACATGCCACAGGGGACGTGTTCCCCGATTCCTTACACATAAAAACAAGCCATCCAAATACATAACAATTTAGTCAAAACGATAAGCATAAATTGAAAAAAAATAACAATCAATTCAAAGCAAGCATTTGCCAAAAAATGCATTGTCTGTCACTGTATTTATCTATACCCTAAAGGGGCACTGATTAATACATTGGCAGTCAATGGGCAATCAAAAACATAAAAAGAAAGAAATACAATTAAAAAAAACTGAAAAAAACAATTACATACATTCAATATTTGTCTTACCTTTAGAAGTCTTCACCCTCTGAATCCTGGTGTATCAGGAAGCTCTCGACCCATGACATCATCCACCGCCATCCTCCGCGATGATCAGCATCAAGTAAAAACAATCTTCTTTCCTCCATCTTCTTTCAGCTTCTTCCATTTTCTTCTGCAATTATTTTCTTATTTTCTCTCATCTACTTTCGTTATAATCCAAACCCGATGTTAAATCCAAAATGGATGTTGACTTGTCAGCATCTTCAGCTAAAATGAGACTGAATAGGCCTTATATAGGGCCTGTGATGTCGCATGTTAGGGTCAGATGGTCCAGGTACAATCCTTTTAGGCTCTGTACCATGTGACCGGCATTTAAAAAAATATTAAGGATGTGACATCATCTCCAAGGAAGGTACGTCACATCCTTAAAACCACATGGCTATCACATGGTATTCAGCCAATGGGATTAAAGACAATCCCATTGGTTCCTGTACCATGTGATATGTTCCATTTTTTAAAAGGATGTGACATCACTTTAAGGGATGATGTCACATCCTTTTTAACAATGTGTTGTGACAGCCCATCTCCCAAAGAGGCTTTTTGGATCTTTATGTTATGGACCCATGTTCCCTGCGGTCTAAACGTTGAGAGGAATTTAAGCCACTGTTTAAATTAATATCTGCATAAAACATTATTCTATACATCCAAATATTTTGATCTAAAAAAGTAAGAGATTAAGATTTCTTTACTTTTTCATACCTGGCTCACTTGGCTGTGCGCTGCTGTTTCCCTTTTTGTTTACCCATATTAATAAGCTGTCTCCTGCCATACGACACTATCCAGTGCTAGAAGACACATTACAGCCCATTCAATTCAATGCCAGAAGGTATCTTCTACTGCTTCCAAAAAACAAGGATCTTAATATTTAATGTGAAGCCAGGAGAGGGTCATAAGAAGTGAGGACTGTAACAGGGGAGTAATCCCTGTTCAAGTAATGTGCCTTTAATCTAGCAGTGTGGTGGTTAACTGCTGGTAGTCAATTAATAAACACCACCTGCCTGATTTAGATTGCTTATAAAAGCCTGTCTGTTGAGACAGGAAGTGACTCCTTAGCTCACTTGTGAGCTGACCTTTGGAGACAGAGCAGGGGTTCTTGAAAATCCCAGGAGAGACTGACCAAGAGAACACAGATCTCTGGAGCTGACCATGTCTTGAGCTCTGCCAGACGACACAGCAGAGCTGATTTCAAGACACAGGGAAAACTACTAAACCTGAAGCTGACACACCCTGAGGGAGGGGAGCTGAACCAGGAACTGAGAAGATTTTCCCTCCAAGAAACAGATGACTTTCATTCTTAAGAGACTTCTTATATCTGCTTATTTCATGCTATGTGTTTGGGGCTGGGAGAAATGCTTGATTAAGGGAGATGTGAATTAATTGCATAGTGTTTCACTAGAAATACTCCCAAGTGAATAGAAGCTTTGTTCCCCCCCCCCCCCCCCTGTGTTTGGATGGATTTCCTGATGAAAAGGAAAAGGCACAATAAAGCCTTATTATAATTTCACCTTATAAAAGTCTCCAATTGTGTACCTCTGTGAACGTCCGTCTACATATGGTGTAAGAAGTGGGATGAGAGGTGTCTTTGAAGTTAAAAAGGACCGGAGATTTTTATGTGAAATTTTTTTGTTATGCTTTTTACCTACAAACAAGTCTGAGCAACTTAGAAAAAAAACCTCATGCAGCAGAGATCAGAGTTAAAGGGATACACACCACTGGAACTTGCAAAACCACAGATGGACTCTTTGCCCCAATCCCAAGAGGAGAGAGACTGCTGAAGCAGCTAAACCTTATTTGCCTATCACAAAGTGTAATATGGTCATTGAAATAGGGGTTTTACCTTCCAGCCATAGTCAGGGATCAAGAAGTGAGTCAGCCCTTAAAAAGGGATAGGTGTTTGTTATTTTCAAAAGTTTCGCTGAAGCAGTAAATACAGATGGTGACCCACGAGTGGTACTGATTTTGCAAATAAAGGTTGCCACACTGCATAGGGCTACCAGCTGTGAATGCAGTATATGCAGAAAAGTGTGAAAATTGATACAAGACTGTGCTGAAGCAGGGGAATTTTTAGCAAACAAATGCTGAGTGTAAAATTGCCCTATAGGGGAAAAGGGGATTGCTGAACTGTGTCAAAAGTTTTTCAAAGTCAATTACAGGCGGTCCTCGTTTTACGACGCTTCGTTTTACGACGAACGGCTTATCCGACGCTTGTCAATGCATCCCTATGGCCCGTTTTACGACGCCCGAACGGCTTATCCGACGCTCTTACGACGCTTTAAAAAATTGCTACAAATGAACAACCAGACGGCTGCAAGCTAAGGAGATCATTCTGAACAGTCTGTGTGAAGGTTTGGTGGTGTATTTTAGGCCCTAAACCATGGCTGATCAAAGCAAAAAGCAAAGTGCTGTTACTCCAAAAAGGAATAGAAAATCTATAACTTTGGAGACCAAGCACAACATCATAAAGCGCTCTGAGAAAGGAGAGATGAACACAGAAATTGGACGTTCCTTGGATATACCTCGCACAACTATTGTGACTATAATAAAAGACAAGGCAAGAATCCTGGAACAGATCAAGGGCTCAGCACCTATGCAAGGTACGACAATAAGGCAACGTGCTGGGCATATTGCTGAGGTAGAAAAACTCCTCATCATATGGCTGGAAGATCAATCCCAGCGTCATGTGCCCATTAGTTTAGCCTTAATTCAGGCCAAGGCTTTGAGTCTGTATGAGGACATTAAGCAACAGCATGGAGAAGGGGCCACTGAGGAAACGTTCACTGCAAGTAAGGGCTGGTTTATGCGGTTTAAAGAGAGGGCAAACTTGCATAACATTAAAGTGACCGGTGAAGCTGCTAGTGCTGATGAGGAGGCAGCTAAAACTTTCCCTGTTACATTGGCCAAAATTATAGAGGACGGTGGCTATTGCGCACGTCAAGTGTTCAATGTTGATGAGACTGGGCTCTACTGGAAGAAAATGCCCAGTAGAAGCTACATTGCAAGAGAGGAAAAATCTATGCCCGGGTTTAAAGTTGCAAAGGACAGGCTGACTCTTCTGCTTGGTTCAAATGCTGCAGGTGATTTCAAGCTAAAACCTTTGCTTGTTTATCATGCAGAAAACCCTAGGGCATTCAAGAGTTATGCAAAGCACACACTTCCAGTGATTTGGAAGTCCAACCGTAAAGCATGGGTAACAGGGAGCCTTTTTGAGGACTGGTTCCAGCATCAATTTGTTCCGACTGTGCAATTATATTGCATGAACCAGAACCTCGATTTCAAAGCGTTGCTGCTCCTGGACAATGCTCCTGGCCATCCCGTGTACCTGGATGACCATCATCCAAACATCATGGTGGTGTTCATGCCTTCCAACACCACCTCACTGATACAGCCGATGGACCAGGGTGTTATCGCTTCCTTCAAGGCCTACTATCTTAGGCGAACATTTGCCCAGGCCATCAGAGCAACCGATGTGGAAGGTGGTCCAACCCTAAAAGAATTTTGGAAGGGTTACAACATTCTTCATGCAGTGAGAAACATCGGAGAGGCATGGAATGAGGTGAAACAATCCAATCTAAACGGAGTTTGGCGTAATTTGTGCCCGGATTTTGTGTCTGATGTCCAAGGCCTTACAGAGACTGTTGCAGAAGTTACAGAAACTGTTGTGCAAATGGCCAGAGATCTCAACTTGGAGGTGGAAACCGAGGATATTGAGGAGTTGCTCGCCTCACATTCTAACGAGTTGAGCAATGAAGACCTCATGCAATTAGAGGAGCAAAAAATTGCTGAAGAGGAGGCCCACCAATCTGCTGATGTGGCACAGCCACAGCCACGTAAATCTTTGTCTAGCAAAATGTTGGCTGCGGCATTCAAGCACATTGATAGCGCACTGGCCATATTTGAGGACAATGACCCTAACATTGAACGGAGTTCAACAGTCAGTCGTGGGGTGTCTAACCAAATCAGCTGCTATAGAGAGATCTACACGCAGAAAAGGAAAGGATCTGTCCAGACTTCAATGAAGAGGTTCTTCAAGAGGCCGAAACCTTCAACCACACCTACATCACCTCCAAAAAGTCCGTTGTCTATTGAAGATTCCCCCCCCCATCATCTTCCTCCAATAATTGATGTGTTTTTTTTTTGCTCGTGTACATTTCTGTACAAAATACAGCATAGTATTATTTTTATAGTTTTATTTTACAGTTCTGTAATCAATAAATATAATGTTTACATCACAATCTATGTGTGTGCTGCATATCTTATTGCTTGAGTAACATTTTCTGTGTATTTTAGCATTAAAAATGCCTTCAGGAACGGAACGTTTAATTTAAACTGTGTTCCTATGGGAAAACGGGTTTCGCTTTACGACGCTTCGCTATCCGACGCCATTTTGAGTAACGCATTGCGTCGGATAACCGAGGACCGCCTGTACTGAGTGTTGAGTCACCCTGCCGGGAATTAAAGCAATAGTCCACTGCAAAGAATGTTTTTTTTTCTGCAAGTAAAAAAAGTCTGCCTATATATATCTTGGGAGCAAAACCCAAAGGGTGAAGTGTGAATGCCATAATACCCAAAGATGAGACTGGAAATTACTGAATTCAGGCAGAAAACCAAATTCTGTTGCTGAAGCGGAGGGATTGCACCTAGCAAGTAAATGGTGTAAAGCACACAGAAGTTTTTTTTCCTAGCAACTACACATTCAGCATACCTAATGAGAGATTTCCCTAGCAAGTAAATGGTGTAAAGCAAATAGACTTTTTTACCTAGCAACTGCACATCTTGCATACCTGATGAGAGAAAATGCATGCACAGTACTGCTGATATTGAAAAAAAATTACCCAAGAAAGAAAAATCTACAGACATGCCTGTGAGAGCTACAACCTCTACAAGCAAAATATGCCCACCTGTAGGACTACCACAATTGGGGTTCTAGCAAATACAGTGGCAACAGCTGCAATAGTGCCTCCTGAGGTCAGAAAGAAAATTACACCTGATAGCCTAAAAATGGAGGACAAGATGTAGCGTTCCTGTAATTAACCCTACCCCACGGAAGAGTGGCCCTTCCAGTCCAATAAAGAGGAAGACATCTCTTACGGGGAACCCGAACGAGTCACACCCACAAAACACCCAAGAATGGTGGGGGTGCCTGAACTCGGCACGCACAGAAAAGACCGCTCCCTTTGATGACGAATATGATCAGTAGGAGACAGAGCGGGAGCAGTGGATCACCGAATATTTCCGTCAGCTATTACATTTGCCAGAAAAGCCGGGTGGATCCAGTGACGCTGCTAAAATTTCAAATAAAGGAGACCCCAGTATTCCTGACAGGACGGAGTCATCCAAAACAAAAAGACGGAAAAAGAAAAAGAAAAGTGGTTCTTCACTTACCGTAGAAGGAACAGACACGTCCGCAGATCCTGTGAAGGAAAAGGGGGACCAAGTTGCCCTGCAGCCTAGAGAAAATGGAAAAATCGTTCCGCGGATAACCGAATATCCAGAGGGCCCAAGGCAGAAATCGTGTACCCCAAAGAAGTGTCTGTCCGGTGCCAACAGTGATGAACCCTCAACAAGTCATCCCAGGGAAGCGGAGCCGGAACCAGTCAATGATGATCCCTTGACCAGCCCTGAAGACGCCCTGAAAATTGCCACGCGTGACTGTGATCTACTTCGAGAACAATTGAAACTTGAGAGAGCAGATAATACTGAGTTACAGATGACGGTGCTCGCAATGTACTCTGAATCTGGGACAGAATTGGACAATCTCAAGACTGAGCTAGATACTGCAAAGGCTACTATTTCCGCCATGGATGAAAAGCAGAGCCAATCTGATAAAATGGTGGCTACGCTAAAGCAGAAGTATGAGGAGGCACAGAAGCAGATGACAGTCTTCCAGCAAGAGGTTCACACTCTTCGTATAGAGCTGAATGCCTCACAACAGGAGGTCAACAGTGTCCGGATAGAGGTGGACGTATCTCAGAAAGAAGTTCAGACACTCCGCAGAGCACTGGATGCCTCACATCATGAGACCAACAGCTGCCGCACAGACCTGGAAGTTTCCAGAAAGGAACTACACAGTCTCACTGAGGAGCTGGACATTGCTAAAGAAACTATTGCCAATCTTAATACAAATCTCCAAGTCTCCCAGAAGGAGCTTCAGACCCTCAACCTAGAGAAGGATGTCTGACGCCAGGAGACTGTCAGTCTCAAAGCAGATGTGCGTAAATGGAAGGAGGACTGCAAAGAGGCCCTGAATAGTACAGAGATTGAAAAAGGAGAACATTTAAGATTACAAAGAAAAAACGTAAAACTCAAAGAAGAAAATTTTAATTTGACAAACGACGTCAAGGAAAAAAATGAAAAGCTGCACGAGCTTAAAGAAATAAATAGACTTTTGGAAGGTGAGAAGTTTGAAGCAGAGCACCGACTGCAGAACCAACTGCAAGGTCTGCCTACGCACCTCGAGAAGGCAGAGGAGAAGCAGCAAACTCTGCAGGATGACAATCTGCAGGCTGTTAAAGAAATTCAAGTGCTACAGGAACGTCTGATGACCCAGTATGTCCCCGCAAAGCAGCATGAGAAACTGAAGGCTACCCTGAGCATCACCAAAGCAACGCTAAAAGCCAAGCTTAGAACCCAGGTGACGCGGCACAAAAGGGAGCACAAGAAAGTCCAGAAACTGAAACAAGTAACTGTGGCCCAAGCTAAGAAGTTCATAGTGCTTCACAATGCAATAAAAATGTGGAAGCAAGCTCAGAGAAAGCAAAGCATGCAGATAAATTCCCTGAGAAGAGACTTGCAAGACGCACTCAAAAAACAGGGATCTCTCGCGGATGAGATTACAGTCCTACAAGGACAAGTATCGACCCTGACTAAGCGTCAGTATCCCACAGCCTCAAAAACCCATGAAGACAAGGGTACAGTGAGAGCTGGGAATACCGCTCATCTGAAAGACAAGGTTGAAAAATTTGAACCACCTAAACAAGCACTAGCAAAACCTTCAGCCACCCAGCAGGCAACAAAAGAAGGTACACGTGCTGAATTAAAACCAGAAGAATCCTTAGCTGATGAAGCTGAAAGATGGGACATTCTCTGGAAGTGGGTGTGGAATTGCAACTTAATCTAAAAGGGGCTGAACTAGCAACCCCATTGAGTGGGAAAGGGCAGAGAGACAGCTTCAAGAGCGGAAAACTCAAAGGGCTGTTTTTAAACGCTCTTCAACTGCTGCCATACAGTATGCCTACAATAAGACGAGCACTTGACGCGAGGGAAATCTCATGACCGCGCATGTAGACAAAAGACTATACTTGGAAAAAGTCCTCCTCGAGCGACTGAGGGGTGCTGATCTCAAGCACCTTCAGGAGGAGACACGAATAAACTGGAGAAAGGGCTCCAATCCCAGCAGGACTGAGGTTTCTCTTCCTCCATCCACTCTCATTCAAGTCACAGAGATATCTAGAATGAGATTGGAAGGATGGGCTTTGGCCGTGGCAAGCCCGAGCTTCCCACAAACAGGGGAGGTATGTAACAGGGGAGTAATCCCTGTTCAAGTAATGTGCCTTTAATCTAGCAGTGTGGTGGTTAACTGCTGGTAGTCAATTAATAAACACCACCTGCCTGATTTAGATTGCTTACAAAAGCCTGTCTGTTGAGACAGGAAGTGACTCCTTAGCTCACTTGTGAGCTGACCTTTGGAGACAGAGCAGGGGTTCTTGAGACTCCAAGGAGAGACTGACCAAGAGAACACAGATCTCTGGAGCTGACCATGTCTTGAGCTCTGCCAGACGACACAGCAGAGCTGATTTCAAGACACAGGGAAAACTACTAAACCTGAAGCTGACACACCCTGAGGGAGGGGAGCTGAACCAGGAACTGAGAAGATTTTCCCTCCAAGAAAGAGATGACTTTCATTCTTAAGAGACTTCTTATATCTGCTTATTTCATGCTATGTGTTTGGGGCTGGGAGAAATGCTTGATTAAGGGAGATGTGAATTAATTGCATAGTGTTTCACTAGAAATACTCCCAAGTGAATAGAAGCTTTGTTCCCCCCCCCCCCCTGTGTTTGGATGGATTTCCTGATGAAAAGGAAAAGGCACAATAAAGCCTTATTATAATTTCACCTTTTAAAAGTCTCCAATTGTGTTCCTCTGTGAACGTCCGTCTACATATGGTGTCAGAAGTGGGATGAGAGGTGTCTTTGAAGTTAAAAAGGACCGGAGATTTTTATGTGAAATTTTATTGTTATGCTTTTTGCCTACAAACAAGTCTGAGCAACTTAGAAAAAAAACCTCATGCAGCAGAGATCAGAGTTAAAGGGATACACACCACTGGAACGTGCAAAACCACAGATGGACTCTTTGCCCCAATCCCAAGAGGAGAGAGACTGCTGAAGCAGCTAAACCTTATTTGCCTATCACAAAGTGTAATATGGTCATTGAAATAGGGGTTTTACCTTCCAGCCATAGTCAGGGATCAAGAAGTGAGTCAGCCCTTAAAAAGGGATAGGTGTTTGTTATTTTCAAAAGTTTCGCTGAAGCAGTGAATACAGATGGTGACCCACGAGTGGTACTGATTTTGCAAATAAAGGTTGCCACACTGCATAGGGCTACCAGCTGTGAATGGAGTATATGCAGAAAAGTGTGAAAATTGATACAAGACTGTGCTGAAGCAGGGGAATTTTTAGCAAACAAATGCTGAGTGTAAAATTGCCCTATAGGGGAAAAAGGGATTGCTGAACTGTGTCAAAAGTTTTTCAAAGTCAATTACTGAGTGTTGAGTCACCCTGCCGGGAATTAAAGCAATAGTCCACTGCAGAGCTGATTTCAAGACACAGAGAAAACTACTAAACCTGAAGCTGACACACCCTGAGGGAAGGGAGCTGAACCAGGAACTGAGAAGATTTTCCCTCCAAGAAACAGATAAGCCTTTCATTCTTAAGAGAATTCTTATATCTGCTTATTTCATGCTATGTGTTTGGGGCTGGGAGAAATGCTTGACTAAGGGAGATGTGAATTAATTGCATAGTATTTCACTAGAAATACTCCCAAGTGAATAGAAGCTTTGTTCCCCCCCCCCCCCTGTGTTTGGATGGATTTCCTGATGAAAAGGAAAAGGCACAATAAAGCCTTATTATAATTTCACCTTATAAAAGTCTCCAATTGTGTACCTCTGTGAACGCCCGTCTACAAGTACATTTTAAAGAAGGAGAGAAGAGATGTTGAGCAACCAGTTACCAGTGGATTTCAATAGTCAAGAAGACTAGAGAATAAAAAAATGCTTTAGAGTTTGAGATGGAGACTGAGGATCTTTAAAATATTATGAAGGAAATAACAAAAACAAATAGAATATGAATTTCAGAGGAAAAAGAAAGGGAGGCGTTGAACGTAATGTCAAAGCAATATGCTTTAATGACTAGATAGATGGGTAGGGTGAACAGGTGTCCCGGTTTAGCTGGGACAGTCCCGTTTTTTTAATGGGTGTCCCGTTATTTTTTATAGCTGTCCCGGCTGCCCTGCATTCTTTAAAATGTCCCGGTGTTTATTTGTCGCTGTTCTGGTTTTGGCCATCAGAGCAGGGGAGGGCCACAGGGAGCACAAAATGCAGGCAGAGCGGAGAGCAGGAGGAGAGCGGAGGCCGGTCTGACAGCAGAGGGTGGGGGCGGGGTTAGTGTCAGCGGAGCTTCAGCAGTGAGAGCCGGAAGTGAGGTGCCTGCTGCCAGTCAAGATGGCATCCCCCCATGCTCCAGAGTGAAAGGTAGGACACAGAGAGAGAGTGTGTGTGTGTGTCACTGGTTCTGTGTGTGTCACTGGTTGTGTGTGTGTGTGTGTGTGTGTGTGTGTGTGTGTGTGTGTGTGTGTGTGTGTGTGTGTGTGTGTGTGTGTGTGTGTGTGTGTGTGTGTGTGTGTGTGTGTGTGTGTGTGTGTGTGTGTGTGTGTGTGTGTGTGTGTGTGTCACTGGTACTGTGTGTGTGTGTGTGTGTGTGTGTGTGTGTGTGTGTGTGTGTGTGTGTGTGTGTGTGTGTGTGTGTGTGTGTGTGTGTGTGTGTGTGTGTGTGTGTGTGTGTGTGTGTGTGTGTGTGTGTGTGTGTGTGTGTGTGTGTACGTCACTGGTTCTGTGTGTGTGTCACTGGTTCTGTGTGTGTGTATGTGTGTCAATGGTTCTGTGTGTGTGTGTGTGTGTGTGTGTGTGTGTGTGTGTGTGTGTGTGTGTGTGTGTGTGTGTGTGTGTGTGTGTGTGTGTGTGTGTGTGTGTGTGTGTGTGTGTGTGTGTGTGTGTGTGTGTGTGTGTGTGTGTGTGTGTGTGTGTGTGTGTCCTCGCATCTTTAATAGGCGGGACAGTCACGGAAAACTTGCTGACTATTCGACCCCAGATGTCATCCATCGTTCCCCAGCAGATGAGCCATGTATGAGAGGGGATGCTCTTTAATCCTATCCACTGCCTACTACCATCTTCCATCTAGTAAGTGGGTATTTTTTTCCGAGCAGCTGCTAGATATAAGAGTCATCACTGTTCTTATAATTTGTTCACTTCTATTTTAGTTTTAATAAATGTTTTATAGATTCTATCCCCGTTTTATTGTTTAGGGCTTCTACGGTCATTTGTACGTTTGTTGTTTGTTTATTAGTTGGTTGACATTTATTGCATATTAATATACCACTCACTAGCCCATACTGTATACCTAGGGCCATTGCATACAGTATTATGCTATGTTTGCTTTTTTCTTTTGTTTTACATGCTCGTGAACACCACTATCATCGGATGACCTGAAGCATCAGGGTTCACACATCACCTTATGGTTGTATATTCCTTTATGGTTATATTATAGTTACCTTGATTCATTAACACTGACGTTTATTTTGTCATCCCACACCTCACACTTGCAGTCCAGTCAAGAATCTCTGAATGCCTATTGTTTAAAATCTCCTGGGTGGCCACTTGCAACCTCATCGATAGTAAAGCCACAAATGATCTTCCACACTTTTTCATCCTTCTCCGTTATTTCAAATAGTACCCCCATCTATAGGGTGACCAGATTTTCAAAATGAAAAACCGGGACACATTAAAAAATTATTTATAAAACAAAGTACATCACGTGACGCCCCCCCCCGTTGCTATGACAACGAGACACTGACGTCAGGCGGTGACATGTTGCCATGACAATGTGGCATCACGTGATGCCTCGGCGCAATAATGTGTCCCGTTGTCATGTCAACTTGATGCTGCGTGACGTCATGGAGCGGCTCGTTGTTATGGCAATGTGCATTACGTGACTTCGCGCAGCCATGTTGACAGAATTTGGAGGGGAGGATACAGCTAAAGGTAAGATAAATAAATATATAATAAAAAGATCTAAAAAAATGTTATCTCCACACAGAGCCCCTGACCCACACACCCACTGACCCACAGAGTCACTGACCTACACACAGAGCCTCTGACCCCCACACACACACACAGAGCCACTGATCCACACACACACAGCCACAGAGCGACTGACCTACACACACAGCCACTGACCCCCACACACACCGCCACTGATCCACACGCACACACACACACACACACACACACAGCCACTGATCCACACACACACACAGAGCCACTGATCCACAAACACAGCGCGACTGACCCGCACGCACAGAGCCACTGACATGCACGCTGTCACGGGAGACTCCTGTGGCGGGTAGGATCTCGGTGGCCGGATCAGCACGAGCGTAGTAGGGGTCACAAGCAGGGGTCCGAGGCAGGCAGCAGGTAGCGAAGTCAGGTACAAGCAGAGGTCCGAGGCAGGCGGCAGGTAGCGAAGTCAGGAAACAAGCAGAGGTCCGAGGCAGGCGGCAGGTAGCGAAGTCAGGTAACAAGCAGAGGTCGGCAATGAGGAGACTGGAACAGGACAGGGGAGCAAGGACAGGTCTGGGGGCAGGGACTCAGAACAGGAACAAACAGGGACAAGCCAGATTACCAGCAAGGGCTTTTACTGTGAACAGACTTCTATAATACAGGTACAGGTACAGAAACAGATCAGGAATCAGAAGCATGTGCATTAGGAGTCTGACTTCAAGCAAAAGCAACAGACAGGAAGCAAGCTATAAAGGACAGAGACATGAGCAACAAGAAGACAGACAGACAGAGGAACCCAGAGCCAACAGAAGGCAGCAGCACACCCAGTGGACAAGGAAGCTATGGCTAGGCAGGAGGTCTAGGCGATCCTGACACACGCACAGAGCCACTGACACGCATGCACAGAGCCACTGACACGCACGCACAAAGCCACTGACAAGCACGCACAAAGCCACACGCACAGAGCCCCTGACACGCACGCACAGAGCCACACGCAAGTCAGCTTGCTCGTAACGCGAAACTGACGTCACAATTTCCAAACGAGGACTATCAGAGAGCCCTGTCATCTGCCTCAGTGTGGTAACCTGTTGTGTTTTATACACGCAATGCGCTCGTTCTTTTTACCAAATGTACGCTGAATACTCACCTTTTTAATTATTATAATATATTTGATATACTTCACCATGCGGTTTTGCAATGTTGTTTTTTGTCTCTTTTCTGTATAGTAGATAAAAGTTTTCTGATACTTTTTGTTTTGTTGTTGTTGTGCCATATAATGACACAACTTTATGCACAAAATGGAGGGAGGCATGCTACCTGATCTTGCTATCTTCCCTCCCTTTTTGATGGCGTCACATCACTCCAAAAAGGAAAGGCATCACATAATATATCCACAAATCTGATTGGTTGGTGTACCATGTCATGGCTGCCATTTTGGTTTTTTTTCTGAAGTGATGTCATCTTAAAGAGAAGGAAGCATTGGCTGGCTGGCTTCACTCCCTTTACGATGACGACATATCATTACAAAAAATGGAAGACATCACATGGTACATCCATCAATCGGATTGGTGGATGTAACCTTTGTCAGTCAGTGTGACATCACAGGCCACAAGGCTTCCACACTGCTCACTCCACTGAAACAGACCTCACAAAAATAACTAATGACCTCCATGCTGCCAAAGACAGAGGTCATTACACTTGGCTTATATTACTTGACCTCTGTGCAGCATTTGATACCGTGGACCACCCTTTTCTCCTTCACATTCTCCATACTTGGAACAAAGCTCAATCCTGATGAAGCTAATAGCCTATATGGTGCCACAGAAAACAATCTTACAGAAGATACTTTATGACCAGCCAAACCCTTAGGTAAATCCGGATGAACTTTGCCAATCTTTGTCCATAGATTCCTTGCTGCACACAGTCATGGAATTATGTGAAAGATAAGAAAAAGCATAAAAAACACCAATGGTGCATTACCTTAGATAACCATAGATATGTAGCTAACTAAAGGATCAAATAATTATTACCAGTTTTGTGACATTTAGAAAAACTCCATTATGAGTAAATTTATTCTCATAAAATACAATAAAATATTATGCTGCATAAGATAAAAAGCTTGCACCTGTAAGTAGGAACCACTATTAGTGTGTTCACCCGTGGCTGTCTCTACTCATATGGCGATGTCACCTATCGACGGTGTCTGATGGTTCCCCTCAATATTCGCTAGTACCATCTCTATCCACATTTAAGACCCACCAAAAACACATCTGCTTAAGGAAGCATATGAGTAGCTACATGGCTGATAATTAACACCTCATACTGTATATAAACCTTTGCCCCCTGCAAATGCTCTTACCAGAACTCCCTCCTACTGTCTCTGTACATTCTTCCTACCAACCAATTACACTGGCGACACACTTTATTCGAGCACGGCTAGTCCCGCGAATTCGGGTATACTCGGGTGTATTCAGGTTTCTGATATTTTTCAGCCAGAGTGCATTGCGTTATTTTCCGGCAGGAATTTAAGCTTTTTATTCCGGCTGGTTACAATACTGCAATGCCGTCAAAATACACATGGTGGCGCTTGCGAGCTATTCTCTGTGAAGCCGTCCCCTATAATGAATTGTAATGCAGTATACAGTATATATATATATACAGTACTGTATAACAACAACCCCTGTAAGCCCTAACATACAGTACTGTACAGTACTGTACTGTATATGCACATACATAAATGATACTACTGTATGGGCGGCGGGGGCGAGATGTGTTTGCAGCAGAGAGAGATCCGCTGCTCTCTCTCTGCGCAAACATCCACACATTAAAAATTATTTGAAATACATTTTTATTGATAGTGTAGATGTGCAGGGGGTCTCCGGAGCTGAACCGCGTTGGTTTTAGGTCTGGGGACCCCGTGCCCCCCGAGATACAGGCCCCTTTAGGGGGTGCCGGTATCCAGCTCTGCGTTAAAAGCCCCGATCACGTGACCGCGGCCTGTAAACCAAGCAGAGCAGAGGGATACCGGCACCCCCTAAAGGGGCCTGTATCTCGGGGGGCACGGGGTCCCCAGACCTGAAACCTGTGCGCTTCTGCTCTGGAGACCCTCTGCACATGTACAGTATCAATAAAACACATACAATATACAGTATAAATAAACACTCGTTCTTTACCTTAGCGTCTATGCGCTATGGTAAAGAAGCATTATTTTAATAATATTGTAAAGTGAGCAGGGGGTTCCCTGAGCCAGAAATTAATGATTAATGCTCAGGGAACCCCCCCCCCCCCCCCGCTCCTGATCAATATTATTAAAAATACGGAAAATGCTGCGTCATTACCATAGCGGATAGCCGCTAAGGCAATGAAGGGGTTAACCCACCGTGCCCGCTTTATTGTGTGTAGTGGGGATGGGTGAGGGGGGTATTTGGCCCTTGGTGTGAGTTTACGACTTGCGGGAGGGGGGGGGGGGGTTGCGGGTGCACTTAACCCCTTCACGATCGTAGCAGTTAATACCGCTACGGTCATGAAGGGGTTAAGCCCTCCCGCTACCCCAACCCCCCCCCCCCCCCCGCAAGCCCTCCCCAACCATCGTTGGGGCGAATACCCCATTCACCCACCCTCCCGCTACCCACAATAAAAAAATACACACACACAGCAGCCGCCAAAAAATAAATAAATAAATGACAATAAATACATTTGAAATACATTTTTATTGATAGTGTAGATGTGCAGGGGGTCTCCGGAGCTGAACCGCGTTGGTTTTAGGTCTGGGGACCCCGTGCCCCCCGAGATACAGGCCCCTTTAGGGGGTGCCGGTAGCCCTCTGCTTGGTTTAAAGGTCCGATCACGTGATCGCGGCCTGTAAACCAAGCAGAGCA